>NC_083645.1:12889548-13187048 GCF_963576545.1 Limanda limanda | reverse complement strand
TGGCAGACAAGGTCCAAGAGGAACCACTATGTGTAGGGGAGGTAAATTGGTCTCTGGCTGTGAGGCCAAATCAAAGCAACCTCATCAAAGTCATTCAACCAGTGTTTCCCACAACCATCCGTGCCTCTGTTCTTCTGTTTATGTAAGTGCCAACGCAGAGCAATCAGCGGGGCTTGAGCAGAGAGGGAGATGGATTGAGGGGAGAAGAGGATGGAGAGGTGTGGAGGCTGAGGAAAGCACCGGGAGTGGAAGGCTCTGTAGGGTTTGTGTAAGCACAGTCAGAGCGAGAAGGGCAGTGGACGACGGAAGTGAGGGGTCCGGAGATGAGGGGAAGTCCGCAGGAGGAGGGATGTGGTGGAGCGGTGTTTACAGGCCACAGTTACACAGCCTACTGTGGCTTTGTGTGTCAGCAGCTCTGGATCGGTGATGGGTTACCACTACAAACCAATAATCAAGCAATGTTTACAGCACTGTGGCACATTACTATATTTGTCAAGAAGTGCAACACTTCATTTTGCAGAAACAACAACAACAGTAGTTTCTCCATCAGTGATCTCGTTTAGAGAGGAAATAAATTGAAAAGGAGAACCGGAAGTGGAGGCCCGGTTTTTAAACATCCATTCACATGTATACATCCATTACACATACGTACAAACACGGATCCCTCCGGTTCCATGTTGTACCCGCTGAGACTCAGGTGTGGGTATCCTCCTCCTGTGGTCCCCCATTAGTGGGAGACTCCCCCACAGCCCAGCTGGCTCTAAGATCCCTGGGGGGTATCTTATCCTCTCCACCTCCTCATCTCCTGAATTAGAACAATTAAGATATTTACAGGACAGATGGATGGAAATCCAGCCGGCTGCCGTGCCTGCTCCTGAGTTTGGCTCTGTCGATGATCAGGTGAGATGATGATGAGTGAGCGCTGGAGACCATTAGAGAAACTTACTGGTGGGACTCTGGCGCCCTCTCATGGTTATAGGTATACACTAGTAAGTGTTCAATGTCATTTAAGTATCAGTTTTCTTTATTTTCTAAATGGTTAGCAACACCAAATCCTCCATTTTGAAATGATAGAGTGTAGTCTATTCAGCTTTACACCGATAAATGAAAGTTTTTTCAGCCAGGATATGTTATTACGTCAAGCAATAATTTATATAAAAAAAGATAGTTGGATAGTTTTTTAAATCAAACTCTTTAGCTATTCAGTCAGTTTAGTCTCAACAATTATTGTAAGTAATACACATTTAATCAGGTATGTGTGTGTATGTGTTTAAAATTGTGTAAATTACATAGTCACTCAGTAATCAGGGTTTTTGCAGTTTTCAACAAGTTTAATTTCAGACTTTTTAAGACCATACTGAGTTAAAGGAAAAAAAGGGTTTTAGGTCACCAGGACCTTGACCTGTGAACACTGAGATCGAATCAGTTAATCAGTGAGTTCAGGTGAATTGTACCATATGTAATAAAAATGTTACCAAATTTGAATCCCTCAAGCTGCTCTTAAGACGTCACGTGCAAGAAAATCATAAACATTGTTTGTGATGGCATCCTGACCTGAAATGCCAGTTCAACTGAATATTTATACCAAATGTGAAAGAATTCCCGAGATATCTCATTTTTAATGCGACTGAAATAGCATTTAATGAATATTAATATAATGAAGACTTACCCAAATCTAGGCTATTTAAGACCTAGAACATAATCTTTAATGTTACTAAGAATTTAAAAAGGCCACAAATTAATGATTGAATTCTAGACTTTATTAGATACTTTATAATATCCTGCTTAATGCCTGGTAATGGTTGAACTATGACACAAAACTCTACAAAGTAAACAACAGTAGAATAAAGTTTACATGGACAGTGTAAAAGTTTATTAGTATAAAAGAATATAGCAAAGATGAGGTACCATCCCATCACACATATTATCATAATAAAATAAAACACCTTGTTGTGATTACAGCTTCTTTAGTACGTTTTTACAGTATATTTAAGTATAGATGTTTTTTGGGGGCATTTGAATCAACAGACAGCTGAAGTCGGACAAAATCTTTCATCAACGACATAACAAAAACAACTCCTTTTACAAAATTCATTATTTGTGAGTATTGTAACGACACAATAGGCTGGAGTGTAGAGTAGCTGTGAGTTTTACAGCTCCTGCAGTGACTCAGAATCTCTTAAACGAAGTGGTAAATTGCTCTCCCACCTACAGAGGAGGAGAAGGGCAGGCAGTCACAGTGAAGCGCATTGAGTGTCTAAATTCACCATATAAATGTGTATAAATTGTTCAGTCACTCACAGGCTCAGGCTGCCTTCTTTCTGTCTTACCCCTGTGGACAGAAAGCGTCACAATCAAACAGGGCAACTTGGCTTGGGTCTATGAGTTATCATACTCACTTCGAATTTGCCACGTGGTTACTATGGCAACAATCAACACCACCAGGACCACCGACATAACGATGGCAGCGAGGTGACCATTATGACTCCCGTTGACACTCGCCTGGCAGAGGGGATGCAGAGACAATCAGAGTTTAGCCTCACTTCCAAACTTGGTGGTTGTGCAAATGCAGGGATTGAAACTTACAGCAGCATCGGGTGATAAGGGTTCAGATGATACAAGCTCAGAGGATACGGTGGTAGCAGTATCAATCTTCTGATGACCTGTCACACACACAGGGAAGAAGACATTATGAAAGACCCCTATCACCCCAGCCATAAACTGTTCTGCCTGCTGCCGTCTGACCGACGGCACCGCAGCATCCGGGCCCATACCACCAGGCTTAGAGACAGTTTCATCCCCCAGGCCGTAAGACTTTTAAACTTCTCCAATCTGTCCTAATTCCACTAACTCTGCACCTAAGCATTATTGCACTATTGCATTTTGCACTATTGCACAGACAGGGACTATAGCTATTCTTTTCTTTTTCTTTAGGTGTATATATCTATTTTAGATACGTATATTTTATTTCTATTTTAAATTGTATTTTAATTTATTTTAATTGTATATTCTATTTTATCTTTTTTTATCCGATATTTTTTTTATTTATGTCTGCTCGTAATATTCTGAGCATTGCTATAAGAGAGCCTGAGACCCAAGCATTTCATTGCAAGCGACTGCTTAATGTAATCGTTGTGCATATGACAATAAACTCTCTGAACAGGAGGAAGTTTTGATACAGTTTCAGAGAAATGATTCCCCAAAAAAAAGCAAAAACAGTAAGTGTTTCCTGTCAAATGAGGAATTGTGAATGTTTAGCTCATTTATATTCTCACACTCTCTTACTGAGTGTGAATAAGGGTCAAATACTTCTGATCCCCCAAAAATGTTACTGCGTATTATTATCATATATATTTTTATTGAACGCTATACAGCTCAACAGTTACATTTTCATAACTTAAAGTGACGGGCAGAACACACAACGTGAACTCAGACATATCAACATAGCAAGACCTCAAATTGGTCGGGTAGATGACAAGGCAAAGGCAAAGTCAAAGACATAAAATGTTCTAAAAAATGCCTTAAAAAAAGGGTAGAATAAATTATTAATGTACTTATAAACACAGGGTGAAACAATGTAAATTTCTTTTTGGGTACTTTTACCTTTTACTCCTCTATATATATCAGCAAAATCTGCAGTTTTTACTCCACTAGTTATTTCTCGTGCATTGATTTAAATGTTCAAATTTTTTTTCAAATTTGAAATAAAATAATGCTTAAATAAAATAATGTTTGGAAGAGGAGAGTGAGGTGAAGGGTATTCAGCTGCAACATGCACCTACACCACTAGATGTCACTAAATTGAACCTTTAGGTATAATGTTTGAGTTCAGCACCTGTTCTTCCAGTAGTGATGGTCAGGACGTTGCTGGCTTTGCTGGTGCCCAGACTGTTCTTGGCAAACATGCGGATGTTGTAAGTTGAGGGATTTATCTCTATAATTGTGGCCTCTGTCTGGTTAGGGCTGAAGTCTACAACTGCCTTTGTGTAATCCCATGATGCTGTAGAGGGAGGGGAAAAAAAGATTTGAACATAACATAAAAAATATTGTGACAACAATTAAGTGAACTCTAATGAATTTATTTTCTCTTACCATTCAGTGCTTTATACTCCAAGTAATAACCTGTAATCGGGCTGTCACCTTCGAAGCCGGGAGTCCAGCAAAGGGAAATTGAAGTGTCTATGACCTCTTTTAACTCGACTACCGGGGGATCCGGGGGCACTGGAAGACACACGGCAAGACAAACATCGATTTTTCAATAGCTCAGTTTAATCTTGTGAATTTATACCTGATTCTTTACACTGTGATAATGTGATGATGATGTAATGTACCAACAAATCCCCGAGCCGTGAATAATGTGTCTAATTGGACGCTGACAGCTGCAATTCTATTTTGATGAAACATCTCAAATAGAAAATATCTGATTAACATGAGAACAACTTTAAACAGCTTCTTGACGACAGATTTCACTGCATCAGAAGAGTTTGATTGGTTCACGAGAGGCTGAACACAAAGTACCTGAAGTGAAGCTTGAGGTGCTTTGATCCCAGTCTATGGCATCAGTAACAGACTCCACTGCTGGGGACAGGGTGAAAAAGTCATATTCCAGTTTTTTCTGATTGTTAATTATTAAAAAAAACAATCTGACATCATAAAGAAAACTTTTTAAAGATGTTTAATGAGGAATATATCGTGTGCAACTCAAGAACACACGCAGTACCTGTAGTAAAACTTGAAGTCTCTTCTCTCTGCATTGTGGTATCAGTAGAAGTGGGCGTCACAGTTACAACTTCTGAAGTTGTATGAACTAGAAACAGAATAAAAGCAGTTTCCAGGAGTTCCGGTTATGGCGTGTCGTTGGTGAGACTTATCTCAGCGAGGCTCCGAGGCTAGCTTACTGGTTATTATGTTAAACAGACCACAAACAGCTTAAACCGTACATATTCTAACAGCATACTTCCAGCCAGCATTATGGTCAACACCAAAGCCCAGAAAGCAGCTCAGCAACTCAGAAGAGTTTGATTGGTTCACAAGAGGCTGAACACAAAGTACCTGAAGTGAAGCTTGAGGTGCTTTGTTCCCAGTCTATGGCATCAGTAACAGACTCCACTGCTGGGGACAGGGTGAAAAAGTCATATTCCAGTCTTTTCTGATTGTTAATTATTTAAAAAAACAATCTGACATCATAAAGAATACTTTTTAAAGATGTTTAATGAGGAATATATCGTGTGCAACTCAAGAACACACGCAGTACCTGTAGTAAAACTTGAAGTCTCTTGTCTCTGCATCGTGGTATCAGTAGAAGTGGGCGTCACAGTTACAACTTCTGAAGTTGTATGAACTAGAAACAGAATAAAAGAAGTTTCCAGGAGTTCCGGTTATGGCGTGTCGTTGATGAGACGCATCTCAGCGAGGCTCCGAGGCTAGCTTACTGGTTATTATGTTAAACAGACCACAAACAGCTTAAACCGTACATACTCTAACAGCATACTTCCAGCCAGCATTATGGTCAACACCAAAGCCCAGAAAGCAGCTCAGCAAAACTCAACAACATTGAAACTACCAGCGTCTACTCCACAAGCTAAAGCTAGCTCAGCTGCGGCTAGCATGGAAGCTGCGTCGGAGGCGGCTGCTGAGGAAGGGTCAAGTACTGAAGTCATCAGCGCCATACGCGCGATACAAAGCGACTTCTCGAAAAGGTTTGAAGATGTGTTGAGCGGCATAAGTGGGATAAAGAACGAGTTACAAAGGCAAGCCTATAGGATTACAGAAGCAGAGGACAGAATTGGACAGGCTGAGGACAGTCTGACGTCGTGCACAATACTGTTAAGATTTTACAGGAGAAATGCGCCATGCTGGAAAACAGAGTCGAAGATCAGGAGAACAGAGCGCGTCGCAACAACCTAAGACTCATCGGCCTCTGTTGGAATTTCAAACTTTTTATCTATAGGTTGTGTCTGATTGAACTTAACCAAATAAAGATAGGAACAGTTTTAGCTAGATATTATGCTTTGTACAAATGATTTTATAATAACCTTTTCCTCTCCTAATGTTTAATCTACAAATTATAAATGTGTGCGTCATATTGATGGTCAGTCTCACAGCTGCCTTGATAGGAGGTCAGACAGAGTGACGTTGTTGACTTAATTTTGTATGCTGATTCGGTTTCGAGGATCCGAATGTTTACACAGTCAGGTTTGTTTGATATAGCTGAAACATTATATTCTTTGCTTCGCTGGACAACAGTTTTGCCCCACATTGCATCTGCGGGTTCAAGGACTTTCTTGAAGTAAACAGGTTGCCTAGCAACTATAACGTCATTGGGAGTGTCTCCCTGTTCACTTCCTTATTCCAAAAGCCAGGAGGATGGATTACGCCTGCGCACTTCCGAGGAGGAGGAACGAAGATCTACTACTATAAAATAGACAGATGCCAGATGTTCATGGCGCTCTGATACAACTAATGTACTGGAAGCCCATTGCTTTGCCGTAACCTGTTCATTGTCTTCTCTTTAGAAGAGAATCTCTGGGGTTTTTCACACCTCCCAGAAAAAACTGAGGGCAACGACATGTGTGCTTTCCTGGAAAAATGGCTTATAACAGCGCTCGGCACGGACAATTTCCCCACTCCTCCCATCATCGAGAGAGCACACCGGATAGGACGACTTAGTGCAGGCCAGGACCCAAAACCTTAAATTTTCTCTGTAGTTAAATTCCTTAACTATCTATCTGTAGTTAAATTCCTTAACTACAGAGAAAAGGAAAGCGCTGTGCGAGCAGCCCAGAGACAGAGTACAGTGAAGTTTGAGAACAACAGCGTGAGATTCTACCGAGATCACTCAGTTGAAGCTCACCGACAGCAGAGGCTCTTTGACCTGGTGAAAAGGCAGCTACAGTCCCTGGGGCTCCGATACGGTATGTTCTACCCGGCTTTTCTGGCGGTCACCCACAACGGGCAACGGCACTCTTTCACGACGGTCCACCACGCAGAAAAGTTTGTTCAAAGAGTCCAAGGCGACACCAGCAACGCGTCCGCGCCGAAGGATAAGTAGGATAAATGTAGGACGCTGCACTGTGATGCTACTGACCGGCGCTGTTTCACGCGGACAGAGGTAAACAAACACATGTTGTAATGAGGCAACGCTGGCCACAACGACTGACAGTTCAATGCAGCGTTCAATAACGTTAACACCTGTGAGATAATGTTGAATTTCTTGTTTAGTTGAAACGGGCTGTTCCTTAAGGGGAGTTTATAAGGTGTTGTGTTACTCCAATATACAAATAGTAACTAATTTTGTTATAAATATATTCACAATGGGACCATAGGTTGTTGGAATTTGTATATATATTTTTTCTTTCTCACTATACAACACGGAAAGGCTGTTTTAAATTTTGTATTTCATGTGTTCCTTCCACAACAGCTCCCTTATTTTTTGATAGCCTTCCTAAAGCAATGCCTATTTGGTAGGACAATACATATTTCTGTTCTTAAGAGAATCATTTAAATGGTCTGAATAATTAATAATTTGCCGGAGCATGCAGGAGAATAGGACTCTTCATGCTATCACGCCACACTGCTCCTCACTACGAGGATCAGATATGTAAAATAACGGAAGCGCATTGTTACTTAAGGGGTTATATCAATGTATTTCGTTCTGGCATTTTATGAATCCCTTTATCAATCAGAATATTCAGAGAACACGCAGTCACAGATTTAATTTTTAGACCAATTAGATATACCGACAATAACAGATCAGGATAAGACTGAACTGGATAAACTATTTACGGTTAAGGAAATGTTAGAAGCTGTGCAGAACATGAGAAGTGGAAAAACCCCAGGGCTGGATGGGATTCCTATTGAGATTTATAAATTGTTTTCAGGAAAATTGCTCCCTCCACTGCTTGAAATGTTTGAAGAGGCATATGAATCAGGAATCCTGCCCCCATCCTTATGGTCTGCACTAATTACCTTGGTACCAAAGCCTGGCAAGTCACCAACAGAAAGGGGATCCTATTGCCCCCTATCTTTAATGTGCTGCGACACAAAGATATTATGCAAGGCCTTAGCTAGGAGACTAGAGATATGTGTTCCATCCCTAATTTCTAATGATCAGAATGGTTTTGTTCTTGGGCGCCAGGGATTTCATAATATACGTAGAGCATTGGCGTGAAAGGCGTGATGCCAAAGATAATGCAATCCTATCGTTGGATGCCGAAAAGGCCTTTGACAGGATTGAATGGAAATATCTGATGGAGGTCTTGGCAAGGTTTGGGATGGGAGAAAAGTACCTTAAGTGGGTGAAACTTTTATATACAGAACCAACAGCAGAAATAATAACAAACAACCTCATATCACAAACCTTTAGTCTTCACCGAGGCACTCGACAAGGTTGTCCTTTGTCGCCTCTTTTGTTTTTGTTTGCTATTGAACCCCTGGCCTTGGCCATCCGGCAGCATCCAAAAATCTCCGGTATTAAAATAGGAGAACTGGAGCATATTATTTCGCTCTTTGCGGATGATGTTGTTATCTATTTGTCCAACTTGAATACATCTATTCCAACACTCACTGACCTAATCAAATCGTTTGGAGAAATCTCTGGCTACAAAGTTAATAGTTCAAAGTCAGCAATACTATTTCTGAATGAGCATGAAAGACAACCCAAAAGTAGTTACCCCCTGAGAACAACTTTAAACAGCTTCTTGAAGACAGATTTCACTGCATCAGAAGAGTTTGATTGGTTCACGAGAGGCTGAACACAAAGTACCTGAAGTGAAGCTTGAGGTGCTTTGTTCCCAGTCTATGGCATCAGTAACAGACTCCACTGCTGGGGACAGGGTGAAAAGGTCATATTCCAGTCTTTTCTGATTGTTAATTATTAAAAAAAACAATCTGACATCATAAAAAAAACGTTTTAAAAATGTTTAATGAGGAATATATCGTGTGCAACTCAAGAACACACGCAGTACCTGTAGTAAATCTTGAAGTCTCTTCTTTCTGCATCGTGGTATCAGTTGAAGTGGGCGTCACAGTTACAACTTCTGAAGTTGTATGAACTAGAAACAGAATAAAAGCAGTTTCCAGTCTCAGAAAATAACTATGATTAAGTCAAATTTCCGTGACTTTACCTTCATCCAGAGTGCTGCAGAGGGGTGCAGTTGAGGCAGGTCCGATTCCTGCTTTGGTTTTGGCCTGAATAATCACGCCGTACTTGGTGGAAGGCTTCAGGTTGCTCAGGATGAGGCTCTCCAGTTCCTGTGTGGCCGTCACACTCTGGTGCTGCCACCTCTTATACTGTCTGCCTGCAGGGTCGTACTCTCTGTAGCTGACGCTGTAGCTCTGCAGCACCCCGTTTCTGAGATCAGCGCTCGGAGGCTTTTAGTCAAGAAGGAAAACAGCTCTCAAAATTGTTAAATGTTTCACAGCATTTCTTCCTCTTTTTTTACATATTGTTCTTATTACACATATTATTTTTACATATCACTTTCTACAAACTGCTATGCTGCTTTCATTTTCTTTTGAGAATGCTGCTAAAGTTTCTTAATTGTGACTTTACCTTCCACGTCACTTTGATACTGTGAGAGGTGAGGGCCTCAATTCGCATATCCAGGGGCGTACCCTCTGGTGCTGCAGGGAAAACACATTTGAAAGTGCCCATCAGTCAAAATTTAAAATGTAGTTAAAAATGATAAATACTGACTGACTCTACCTGCTTCTTTTGTTGTGATTGTCAGAACGTTGCTGGCCTCGCTCATGCCTATGCTGTTAACAACAAACATACGGATGTTGTAGGACTTGGCCGGACGCAAATCCACCAAAGTCACCTGGGTCAGTTCAGGATTCGAGATTTCAGTCCTCACTCCAGTGTCCCAGGATGCTGTGCAACAAGAACACATAGATTAGATCCACACCCTGTACTCTAAAGCATAGAGATAATTAGCTGCCTGATGTCCAAATGTTTCATTGCGCTTACTTTGTTTGTTTTTCAAATCAACCATGTAGGACGTGATGGGTCTGCCTCCATCAAACACAGGATTCCAGCGAATAGTAACCGACCTCTCCTTCACCTCCCTCGTCTGCACCATCAGGGGGTCAGGGCGTACTAAAGAGGAAGAAGAACAGAAACCTCGCTTTATGGTACTGACACAATTAGATGAAAACAGAAAATCACAAACAAGTGTTGAATCGATGTATGGTTTAAATCATTTATGGGTCATCTCTTGTCAAATATGTGCTTGTTCCAGCTTCTTAAATGTGATAATTTCAGGGTGTCACCATTGTGTCTGGGAAAAAAGGAATGTGAGGGACAGTCTTCATGTTTCAATGAGCAAGGGCACAACAGGAGAACTTTGAATTTGCACACCATCAAAGACACATCTTTCCCTGAGGGTCTCACCTGCCACCACAGTCAGGGTCACCTGGTGTTTGTGATCATTGAACCAGCCCGGTATATCCACACGGCAGCCGTACGTCCCTGAGTCGCTCTCTTCCACCTGCCTGATGGTCAGCGACACATCGCCCGCACCCTGATTACCCATGAGCAGGTAGCGCTCTGTCAGCCTGTGGACCACTGTCCTCCCATCTGACTTGATCACCTCATTGGCACAGCCACTGTTGGGGATGGCTCCGCGGCCCCAGCAAACAGGAAGCTTGCCGTAGTACTTGGCATCGTAGTTGCACAACAAAGTTGCGTCTGTTCCCACTGTGGCTATGATGCCCTCAGTGGGAACACAACCTAAAGATGCAGAACGTACCAATGGTAAACATATGAAATAAGAACTTCACTATTCAATCATCTGTGAATGAAAATGCACATGGCTATCTTACCCAGCAGAAGACAAAGAAGAAGACTGCAGCACAGAGGAAGGTGTCTGCTGCCCAGTACAACCATTTTACCAGCCTCAATCGATGGGAGGACCAGTTCACCTGCTAAGTGACACTAAACCAAACCGCTGTGGTTTCAGCTTTGAAATCTTTCCACATCACATGACGACCGTCCTTGATATGCTCACACAGACAACTTCTGCCGGCAGAAGACGGATGTCGAAATGAGCCGTTTCCTTTTCTGCGGTTTTTGTTCCTCAACTTAGAAGGGTACACTTTTTCATTTTGATGATTAGACAGAGACAGAATTGAGGTTATTGACCCACAGTCCTGATGTTTGTCCTCTGAACTTGTGATGGTTGGAGGGAGGTTGTGACATGAACAGAGAAAAACTGGAGAATATTTAAAATGAAATTATTATTCAAATAATAACGTGTATCATGTGAGCTCAAACACAAGATGGTTTTAGATATAGGTCACAGTGCAAACTTATATTAACCCTTATGAAAATAGAATGTCTGGTGTACTCAGGGGCCATGGCCTCTTACTGAGACTGCTGAGTAAACAGATGAGGCTGCAGCATGTTTAGTAACTACAGCACTTCCTCTCTGATCATCCACCAAGAGCACATGTGGTGCAGTTAATGACAACTCTATTTCAACAATAACCTTTTATAACGTTTATTATACGTTTCCTTCATTTAGTATTTGCATAAAAAAAACTGATTCAACACAATAACACCTGGCGAGTTTAGCTCCTCTTCAAATATGCAAATCTAAATATACTGTAATATTTTACAAGTGTTAACATTTCAGATCAATTTCTCACTTATTATCACAGTAGATTTTTTTGTAACCACAGTCATAGCTTGATTCAGAGCATTTCCGTCACTGACTCAGAAAAAAGACGCCTGCATTTCTGTTTTCTTGGATCTGGTGACATTGAAACACTAATTCATAAAAAAATTAAAGACTAAAACAAGAGCAAATCTGTTTTTGTTTCATTTCTCTGTATGATTAAAATTTACAAGTAAACAGTAACTGGAAGTGGAAGAGATTTAATGCAATGTGATAACGTGAAGAAAAGTGGGTTCAACTAAAAGGTTATTTTTTTTAATCTCTGCATAATCTAATATATTATTTATTTTTGTTATTATTTGATTTAAAACAAAATAAATTAATAAAAGATTCGTAAACAAATACATAAGTAAATGAAATGGTATAATTAATCAGGCGAGAATGTGTGCATTAGTCTCAGTCTGAGAATAGCAGGAGCCTGTAAACTGCTTCTGTTGAGATTATATTTTTTATATAATTAGAAACAGAAAAGGGACAAAAGGTTAAATGTCACAACAGACTCTTCTTTACACTGAGAAACCTCTGTGACTATATTATTGTTGACTGTTACTGAAGCTTTCGGTTACAGTTCAGATGATTCCTTTGACAAAAAGCGTTTATGTGATTTAGATAAACCAGAATTTTTAGCAATAAGAAGAAAAGTCCACAGAAACAAACCGAATCACTAAACAAAGCGTTCAATTACATCATGCTGTAATATTCAAATGTTTTAAAGTTTGAGTTCTTCATGTATCGTTATAAAACATCAACATTGAAAGTTAATTGTTCTCTGCAATATCGTCCTTCAAGGTGACTTCCTGGTGTAGAAAAAAGAAGGGAGGCCAACTCTCAGGGATTCTGTTGCTCAACAGACACCCACTTTGAATATGTTGAATTTATCTGAATGACACATGAGTCACAAACTGTAATCCGTTCCACACTTATAGAAAATAAAGACGAGCATTATGATTACGGTGGAAAAGAAAATAACTCCAGTCCTGCTCCCGGGTAGGCTTTGAATTTTCCTTCTGTAAAAACTCAGCCTCATTGTGACAGACTGGGTCAACGATAACTGGCACATAGACTTAAATATACAGTATCTTTAAATTTGTGGTAAGAAAACTGAGCTATAATTAAGCCAGGTTGTTATATTTTCCTTAAGAGCAAACAGGCAGAGGTTGTAAGTCAGTTCAGTATTTACCCTGCATCCCAGGATGCAGTGCAACAGGAAACGTTAGATGGCGGAAATAAATACATCCTGCTCTTTCTTGCCGAAGAAACAGTTCCCACACATGATGAGACATATTGAAACCAACTATTTATCAAATTTGCTTTTAAGTTATGAAACATCTTGAACCTTCGGGTCCGCTGATCTGCTCTTTTATTTTACCCAAATTTAAAACAAAGACCTACAGTGAGGCATGTTATTATTATTAGGGCCCAAGCACCGAACAGTAGGAGACAGTGGGAGACCCTATAGAAATTGTAAGGATTTTTTTTTTTCGTGTAGGGAAGATAAAACCATCAGTGTGAAAACATACAGCAAAAGTATCTGTCTCACTAGATACATATATATCTTTATATCCATATAGATATTTACAGTTTATATATGAAAAGTCCTGGTTTGAACTCATTGCAACAGTCTACACAGTTCAGTAAAGATCTCTTTAAAGCAACACTATGTAACTGTTACTGAAGAACAGCGCCCCCTGCAGCCACATGTCATGATTAAATCTTTTTGACATGTTCACGCTCAAACATCAGACTCACTTTAATTAAGCTGCTGCTCTAAGGTAAAGAAAATATCATAATGTTGCTTTAACAACAGATGAGAAACAACTCTCCCTAGACTCAAGCCCCTTTTCCACTGGTTAGACTGTTTTTTAAAACCCACCAACATAATAACAACAGCACCGAAACAATGTCCTCATGTCGGTAAAAGCTAATTTGCAGCAGACAATAAGTACTTGACTGATTTATTGATTGATAAGAATTGGCAGATATCAGCCGTTCAGTGATATGTTGTCAGAGTTTATTTGCTGATCCACAAAGAAGAAAAACATTTATTTGAAAGAATAAGCAGAACATATTCATTCATGTTCTATATATTTGGCTGCATTTGTGTTTTATTTTCATTTATAGCTATCTATGATAAGTTTCTGGTTAAACGCCACATTACATTTCTTTTTCATCAGGGTTTGATCAGATTATTGCAAAAAATAATTGGAAGATAAAATCAAAAGCTGCAGCGCCACCATGTGGCTGATGATATAGACTTGTACAGAAGAGTTTCCTGCCACAATAAAACACAAACCTTCTTGTCTTCACTTGAAAGACGGAGTCATCGGTCAGAACAGAGACGTCATGTGGAGGAAAAATCGAGCAGCAGCAGAGCTTCACTGTGCAAAGACCAGCTGACAACTGCAGACATGAGTAACTGGCTGATGAAACACTGGTGGGACCAGAAGAAAACAAGCTCCCACACAGACAGGAGGTCAAACTGAGGACACGTAAGGTGAGGGATTTGAAAACGGGACAAATTGACCGAGTCCAGGTGAGATTTCACAGTTTAATAAAGATAAAAGAAAGAACACATTCAATTATGTATCTGAATTATAATCTGTTACAGTTCATCACATTTCAAAACAAAAAGCAAAACTGTCTGAAGACGAGTGTATTCATCAAACAGAGAATTATAACCCATGGAAATAATCACACATAACAACAGACTGTATATGGAACATAACACACAACCAGACGACGTCCTTTCTGACATCTTCCTCCATTGAGTCATTGGTGAACAATAACAAAGACATATATATACGTACGAATGGAAAACATCAGAGGTTGCATTCAAACTTTTGTTGCATAACTGCTGCAAAAATATACAGAATAAGCTTTTTTTAGGGGCCAATGCCGATACCGATATCAAGGAATAAAAAACTCACTTATATATAAAATTGGCAATAATACAACAAAATATATAGAACTTGAATTAAGACAAAAAAAATGTCAATGTAAAATATAATCATAATGCACATTGTTCATCCTGTAAAATAAACCTTTTCATATCGGTGCATATCTAAAAAAGGCGCATATCAGCCAATTGAAATATTGAATGTAAACACAAAAGCAAATATCACAGCATTTCTTTTTTCATTTATACTGAAATTCAATACAGATCATGTCATTCTTTCAAATGAGCTGTTACAAAACTGGTGAGTCTAATATGTGAAGGTGTTTAAGGATGAATGTTGATTTTCATGTTCTTGTTTTCTGGAGGATGCACCATTCATAGTGGTCCTGTAACAAACTGACAATAACTATAAATTTCTAAAATACACACTTGATACCTCAACCCTACAACATGAATAAGGCTGTTCATAGTTTTACACAAAGGATTTGAAATTTGAGACACCAATTGAACTGCATACTTATCGTACAAGAACCATTTAATAATTATATAATGGAGTTTCAGTTGAGGTTTCAAATGCACATGATCCAGTAACTTAACAGCCAGTTGTTAATATTTGTACCTGAAGCTGAATGTGGATTTTCATTAACGTAGTCAGACGTCTCCTCTGGATCACCTCGGGTTCCTGTAAAGGTCAGACAGAAAACGACTTGAGAAGGTGGAGAACCACTGTTTTATTCATTTAGCTGATTTCGTTGCCATATAAACATGGCAATATTTAAACTTAAACACCTATATTGTAATACTAAATATGAGTTGACTCACCGTTAGACAACGTGACGGGAACACTCCATCCTGTTGTCCTGCCTTGCACCTTTCAGTCGGCCCTGACACCAGTAGCTGCCGTTCAGATGTGACCCCAGACTAATCCTGAATTCCTTTGTGTTGGGAGGTGGATGTGAGCTGGTTGCTGTCCATTCATACTCCCACTCAGATTCTCCTTCCTGGATCTCACACCTCGATGTGACAGGTTCTCCTCTGTATCTGTTCGGCCAGTTGGGTTGAAGTGTCACAGCAGCTCTGTTGTGGACTATTCATATTCACCATTAAAGATAGAATAACAGCTGGTATCAGCATCAACCTTCATGTAATCTCAACAAACAGTCATGAAAGCAGAATGGATTTTCTCCGCACTCACCAATTCCATGAATACTGACTGAGTTACTGTACTGGGTGTAGTAAACTGGACTTCCTCTTCCTCCTCTGCACCAGTACAGTCCTTCACGTGAGGCACTAGCACTCTGTCCATTTGACTTGAAATCCGTCAAGGGCACCGAGGTTTTCTCACCTCTGTACCAATAATAATTCCAGCCAGGTGATGATGGGCCCACTGAGCAGGTCAGGAGCACACTGCCCCCTACTGGAAAGGCTCTGTCAGCACTAAGGTTAGCCGCTGGTCTGTTAATGTTAAAAACACTTTGGCATTTAGTCCATTTCATGTGAGTGGAATGAAATGAGTAGAGCATGTTTCTCCTTTAGTCTTCTGCAGTCTTACAAACTAAAACAGCAGTAAATACAAAAGTACAGAATGCTTTGGCCCAGATTATACCACCTGTTTGCCATATCAGAGCCACAAGTTAGCCACAGCAATACCGTACATTAACCAATGGTGCCTGTAACGAAGAGAGCTTCGTTCCCTGGAGCTGGAGATGGGGTGGGGGAATATTGCACCATACACTTTAATAATTGCACAGGCGTTGGTAAACAGTGCACTTTATTGGTATATTTGCACACTTAAAAACTGAATCCTCCTGTCAAGAACAGAGATGGAGACGCATGCAGCATCAAGTCTTCCAGATGCAGCAGCAAGTGGCTATGATGACCGAAGAACAAAGAAAACTGCTGGACAGGGAGACAAGGTACTCGACAGTGGAAAATGAGTGCTTGGCGATGAAGTGGGCCATCGACACCCTCAGATATTATCTGCTGGGACGGCACTTCTTCCTGGAAACTGATCATCAGGCTCTGCAGTGGCTGCATCGCATGAGGGATGCCAACATGCGCATCGCGGGATGGTACCTGGCCCTGCAGCCTTATGACTTCACGGTGAACTACAGGTCAGGGAAGACATGTGGTGGCAGACTGTTTGTCCAGAATGTCGGAGGATTGAGGTACTGTTCTGTGGGGAGAGGGAGGAGGAAATGTAACGAAGAGAACTTCGTTCCCTGGAGCTGGAGATGGGGTGGGGGAATATTGCACCATACACTTTAATAATTGCACAGGCGTTGGTAAACAGTGCACTTTATTGGTATATTTGCACACTTAAAAACAGTTCACCGTTATTGATTGGTGTTACATTTGTTGTCCTTTGTGGGTCTGTGTTGGTGGATTCTGTGGTGGCCACATGCACCTGCAAAGAGAAGGACATGAGTTAAGGTGCAATAGTGTGTGTTTGTGTGTGTAATGTTACTCACCAGTTCTCTTGCCACCAGGGTGTTCGGGTAAAAGGCCTCCCCAGCTACCACGCACCATATTTATAGTTCCGGGGCGATCCAAGTGGTGATTAGTGTGGGTGTGGGAGGATTGGGGTATGTGATTGTTGTGGGGTGTTGGAATTGGGGATGAGGGGGTGTTGGTAAGTGAATGTGTGTGTTTGTGGGTATGTAGTAGAATGATGGGGATAGTGATAAACAGGGGGGTGTTGTCAAGGGGAGAGCCTCGCGGCATGGGGAATGGTTTCTCCCTACTTAATTAGGCCCCTATATAAGGGGCCATTTTGTTGTCAGACTGGGGTGTGTTGCTGCATGAGGTGGAGGACCTGTGCCAGGTGCCTGAGAGACACAATAAACTCGTCTTGACACACAACGATCCTGCCTTGGTTCTTCTTTTGCGGTACGGTCCAGCCGTGAGCGTGGTCATCCTAACAGTGCCAAACGTGGCCCAGATTCGCTTTGATCTATTTGGGCCATATTCACCACATGGACCACTTAAGGTTCACATCCAGATCACACTTTGCCTAGAGCAGCGCAAGTTTAACATAAAAGACCCAGGTTTGTTTTGGGATAGTTGGGCCACATTAGCTCTTTAACAAGTGGACGAGTTTAGGCTCGGATCCATTCTGTCCACAGGAAAGCTAGAGGAGCCGCATCACTGCCTGAAGTGGCCCACATCCATCTGGTCTAAAGGTGCTGAGCATAGAGCATATATAAAGATCGACGACATCACAGCTCCACAACAGTGAGTTCGCCCCCTGGTGGCTGGCTTCACTACAGGTCAAATTATCGCAGGTTGAAAGAAAGTTCTTGTACCTCTGATCTCATTTGGATTTCTAAACTGACTCTTACCTCTGTTCTCTATGGTGACTAGGTTGCTGTCCTCTGTGAGGAAAGATGTGTCTCCTCTCCTTCCTCTGCAGTTGTAGATGCCTTCCTCTGAGATGCTGATTTCATCATCTGTTTCATTATATCTTAGGGTCTGAGCTGCAGAGGCTGAGGTTCTTCTGAACCAGTCGTATCTCCACTCAGCCGGGTTATCCACAGAGCAAATCAGTGCTACGCTTCCCTTTCCTGTTATGGTTATGTTATCGGCAGTCAGCCTGGGCCTGGGTTTATTGGCTTTCAAAGTGCGTGAAAGAAAATGAAAGACAAATTAAATGGGGAAAAAAGATTAAAGCGTGTGAAGGTCTAATAATGAATCTCAACATGTAATATGTTCATTGATCCCCACATAGCTAAATGCTTTTTGCCCAGATGTGGCCCACACTGTCACATTGGCATCCAGCCCCAACTCATCATGGAATGATGGCACTTGGGCAGTCCACTGCTGTTTGCCAGAGCCGGGCCACAGATGAGCCGTAGCAATACCGTTTGTCAACCAAAAGGGCCAAAGGTGGCCCCGATTTGGTATGTGCTGTTTGAGCCATGTTCACCATTCATGGACCACTTGAGGTCCACATCCAGATCACACTTTGCCTGCAGCACCTGATGTGTGCCAAAAAAGACCCAGGTTTATTTTAAGGTATTTGGGCCACATTTGCTGTTTATCATGTGGATCAGTTTAGGTCCACACCCAGATGCTATCTGGGGATTGGGCGGAAATTGGTTTACTAGTTTTTACATAATCCTGCCAAGAAAAACAAATAGAAAGAGGTGAAGACGTAACGTCCTCGGTGAAGGTATTGAAAGATGATTGGACTTACGTGTTACTCTCAGCTGGAAGGCGTCACTCCACTTTGTTGAGGAATACTCTGTTATGGTGAGCAATGCACTGATAATCCCCGTTCATGTCTGCCGTTAGCTCTGGAATCCTGAGGACGTTAGTGGAAGTGATTTTGACGAGTGGTTGGTCGTTCAACTTGAATTCATAATACCACTCACTGACATTTGCTTCTCTCATGTGACAAGTGAAGTTAACGTGCTCCCCAGAATATAGAGTGGTTGAGTTGGGTTCAAAGGTTAGCTCAGCATCTGCCCCCCACACAAACAGAACATAGTTAGAGGAAATATCTACCTGAGTTTTGTTGTATTAGTTTGCAGTTAATTCATATACTCAAAAATCTTAGTAACAACATGCACAATGAAAAATAGGATGAAATATACATATTGATAAAGATAGAGAGCAATAAAGAAAAGAGTTGACTCACATTCAGTGTGTCCACATGAGAGGAGTGTATTCAGCACTGAAAGAAACATTGGTATCTCATCAGACATTATTAAACCTGGTAAATATTCAAACACAGGACAGACTCTAGTAATAAGTATATTAGAGAGTACTGTTAAATTGTAAAAGCCAGTATGAGCAGTAGTATTAAAACTACCCATCAAAGAAATTGTACAAAAGTATGAAATGGCTTGAGAATCAATAAATCAATGAATAAAAGAAGTACAAATATCAGTTATCTACTGTGTTTGATCCATTTATTTGAATTCATGTGGATCAGATGATTGTTTCTCTGATAATAATCGGGATAATATTCTGTAACTATATTACAGTAAATATTCTGCCTGTAACTTCAAAGTCTATAATTCCAATTAGAACATCGGAATGTTAAATTTGTTCCTAAATCAACTTGTCTTATATCAAATCGTCTTTTCGCAAATAAATCAAAGGTATAACACTGGTCTTTTTTCATGTGTCAGGCATCAAATAATAAATTAAAAGAAAATATAATTTCCACTTTCAAGGGTTCTCAAATAATCACAAGTTAGTCAAAAAAAACTATTTAAGTGCATGTAACAGAATACATGCGGCTGGGTACCTCTGCAAATAGATAAAGACATTTCAATTTCAGCAGCTGTTGCTGTGGTTGGACAAACATCTAATAAACACTTTGCATTCATAGAATAAAAGATACTCATGTACTCACAGAATAACGACAGCACACCGAGCAAAGAGTGCCCCATGGTCCCATCCAGCAGCGCCACTCAAACACACTTCAAGACAGGTAGAGAATCAGTGGAACACATCTCTTATCAATATGAGAGGAAGGTGTTTGTGCACTTCTGTTTGCTGAATCAGTTTCCTTCTTCACAGGAACATCACACCCCAACTCAACTTAATATGTTTCTGTTGCTTTCAAGCCACCGTGATAGAATTCAACGCACGTCTCTGCACGAGACAGAACTGTCGTACTTATAGTTACAGAACATTTTTAATTATATGATATCTGAAATAATAGTGATAGCAATGATGGGAATTTAATACAGTAAAAAAGAAAATGTATTTCCTCAAATATGCGTTCAGTGTAAAATATCATTATGATCATTTCATGTTGTGGAAGATGTCTTCGACTTTTTGATGACAGGAAACAGTGTTGCCTGACGGTAAAGATGCAATCAGTTGTTAAAACTAGAGCAAATAATCTGACATTTGTGTGTTGACTTAATTCATAAACACTAGAATGACACAATATGTAGAATTTACCTCTGAGTACCTCCGCCGAGCCCTGACAGTCCAGTTCAATCAATCTGCAAACACTAATGTATCAGTTCTCTAAATGGGAATCATTCACTGGGAAACTGGTGGAAAAGTCCAAAATGCTAATTTTAAACGAAATGAAAAACTATCTGCCCCTTTGTCCGTTTCTGCACCAAACTCATTGGGTTCTTGGTCCCATCCTTCTGCCAAGTTTTGTGGATATTGGTTCAGTAGTTTTTGTGTAATCCTGCTGATAAACCAACGAACACAACAATGGACATGGGTGAGAACATGAGCTCCTGGGTAGAGGTAGCAACGGCTTTCATGGAGATCAGCAGATAATATATCAATTTAATGAGTCTTTTCAGGATCCTTCCTCTGACTCTAGATGCTCTGCCTGAAGACTTCTGCTTAAAATGCAGACTTTAAAAGTGTCATCACAACAAAATATAAACTACATTGAATTTCAATTTTTCGTCACACGGTGTGACTGTGGCATTGCGTCAAAGTTTGATTACACAACATCAAAACACGAGGTTCTGTACCTCAGACATATTTGGTCCAATCGAGTCCAAACTAGACATGTAAGACAAGAGTCCGGGCCTGATGACATATACATAGAAATCATGACTTAAAATCACTGCTCCCTGGTGGCAACAGGAAATGTCTTGTTTTTTGAATGTCATCTCATATCGAGATGGAGATATGAACTACCTATGATATGATATGATTTCATCAAGCGGTGTGACCGTGGCATGGCAAAGAATCTTGCAGATCTTGCAATCTTGTTTTGCAGATATATCCTTTCCTTCTGTTTGTTTAATTAGTCAATCATCACTTATTTACTTTCTTGGAATTAATTTCATTACCTTACCTTTTATGTCTAGTTTTAGTTATTCCTCTTTTAATATTTTTGAATTTTTTTTTTTTAAATGTTCACATCTCTTGTATCATTAAATGTTTTCATCTTCATCATTTGATCTCTTTTAACCTGCCCTTTGTGATTCCTCTTTTCAACCCTATGAGTTTTACAACATTTTCTCCGGCTTCCATTAATATTGTCTTGCTCTGTGTATGGATGTGGTTGGGTGGGTTGTTTTTATTGTTTTATCTGCTTTTATTTTGTAAAAAGTTTGTGTTAAATTATTTGTATAAAAGGTGCTGTACTAATAAAGTCATATATTTCCCATTTACTCAAAATACGACGTAAATGTCACAGCTGGAATTACTTTTTCTTGGTTCTCTATTCCTGTATAAGTGATCAAGATATGAAGGCAAATACCTAAGAGTTTTACCAAAAATCTTTTCATAATATTCAGGATATTTCCCACAGATGGAAATAGAATAATACAAGTCTCGTTTACTGGAGGGCCACAGACTATTTCTTGGACTGCTGTGGGCTTGCTGGATATTTTGTGAACCAGCACAGAACTTCATCTTTTATTGTTCCTCAAAACCTGCAGTTAGTACTGCTGCAGCAAAATAAATAAATATACAGTTATTATTTATCACTACCATTACATATAGTCAGGCCACCAAGTCCAATGTGATTTATATAGAAAGGAGTCGGTAAGGTTTATTTGTCTGTTTATTTTAACAGATAAGAAGTGGTGTTACAGAAGGCAGCGTATAAAGCAACAACTACATGTTATAGTTTCTGACAAGTTACAGTGGACAAGTTTCTCTAATCAGTCATGACATTATAATATGTTTGATGATTTCTTGATTTCTTGATTTAGTGGTTAAACTGAAGCCATGTCATCATACATCTGATCAGATGTGCTGACAGTTCTACTATGACATATCTCCAAAATGTCTTTCTTAACATAATCTTTATTGAACATATTTTGTCAGTACACCTTTAGTAGCCTATTTTACATTAAACATAAATAAGTGGGACGTTTTATGCATTTCTCCTTCACTCTGACTTCCCTCCTTCTCTATTGAACCTTTAACCACCAAACTAAGGTCACATTCATGAGTTTTCAATATAGAGTTCCCTCCTCTAATAATTTGTGTCCAGCAGGTGGCGGCGTCTCCACAAACATTTACGATCCACAAGCTTTTCTTGGCCTTGAGATCAAATTTTCCATAAAACACAGAACGAGTGAAGAAATTATTAAATGGTTAATGGTTTTATATTTATCTAGCACTTTTCTAGTCTTGATGACCACTCAAAGCTCTTTACAGTTTTACATTCACCAATTCACACACACATTTATACAGTCCATCTAATAGCAGCACTTTGTTGTTCTATGAGGGACAATTCGGGGTTCAGCATCTTGCCCAAGGACACTTGGACATGCAGATTGGGAAGACTGGGGATTGAAGTGCCGACCTTTAGGTTGGAGGACGACCGCTCTACCCCTCAGCCACAGTAACCTGAAGGATATTTTTGTATCTTCTGATGCATAATCAAACTTTTTACTTGAATCTGAGAACATTGGCTGCTTCACTGGAGGGAAATAAGAGATCCTCATTCTCTTGGAGTCAAAGGGTTCCTCTCTGAGCCAGAGGGGATGGAAAGTGTCAGCGCATGACAAGCAGGCACTCCTTCAGCCTGAAGTTCCTTGTATAGACAGTCCTTTCTTCATGTAGCGCTGACCCTCACCCATGCATTGGGACACTTTCGTACGTGTTTTCCACAGCTAAGTTGTAGAGATGCTGAGGTCTCCCCTCCGGCTGCAACCTTCTCCCTTTAGTGAGGAGAAACACAAACGTTATGTGATCGCCTCGGTCTGAAGAAGGAAGACACACTCTCTGTGACTTCTCCTGCTCAAACTGTCGCCCACTGCCAATGTGTTAAATTAATCAGAACGGCGTGTGAGTCACAAACTGCAATCCTTTCCACACTTACGGAAAATAAAGAAGAGGATTATGATTATGGTGGAGAAGAAAATAGCTCCCGTCCTGGCAATGTTCCCAACTTCCAGGGAGGCCATGAAATCTCCCTGCAATGAAAATGATCACGAGGGACTGTGTCAAGTAGAATTGTCACACGGTCTATATGTATATGTACGATTACTATACAGTACAATGAAAACATACTGTGTGTTGAAAACTTTAATATGGCTTTGTTCTCCCATTCCCACCCTTAAATCCCCCTCACACACACTCACACACACACATACACACACACACAAGTTGAGGTTGAATTCTCACAGTTTTTAATAAAAATCTAAATCAAATGAGAAAGCTAAGAACATCCAATTCCAATAACATGTTTCTAATTATCATATAAATATTTGCAACACGATTCTTGAGACAAAATGTTCCTGAAGCAGACCAGATATGTTGAAACACCGGTTATAAATAAATCATATCCTCTGTCCCCTGTGCATAATTATCCTGCTGTGAAATCAGTTTCTTCATGTTGTTTAAAATGAAATAAAACAGTACCGCAGTTTTTACACCTCCAAATTTGTCCATCACTGGGTCACCAACTTCCTCATTCATAGATGCAGATGTAGTCCATATTTCTGTCAGGAAGTGAAACCATTAGCCACTACATGTCTGTAAAGTATATGCCTACACTTATCAACGTAAAGACCTTTAGATTGTATATATTTAACATTTTTAACATTTGTATTTATTCACACCTGATTGTTTACCATCTATTCCAGCAGCAGTCCAGTCCATGGTAACAGGTTGTTCTGTCGGTGCTGGATGAGCAAAACAAAAAAACACACAATACTTATAACAAGCTCATCTGAAAACCAATCATACTTCATGAACTCTCTTTTAACAGTGTGCAGGTGAATTACCTTCCTCCATGATCAGGTTTGTGTCGACTTTATGGTCATTGAACCACCCGGGGATCTCGACCCTGCAGCCATACACACCACCGTCGCTCCACTGAGCGTCCAGGATGGTCAGGGAAATGTCTCCCTCCGTCTCCCTGCCCAGCAGCTGGTACCTGGATGACTGTCTGAACTCCACAGCCCCGTCCTGGGACGAGAGGACAGTTTTGGAGCATTTGGACCTGGGCACCTGCTCTCGTCCCCAACAGAAACTCAGCACGCCGTAAGTCTGGGTGTCATACCTACAGGGCAGGGTGACATTGTGCCCGATGAGGCCAATGACACCACTCGAGGTTTCTGAGGACACTGTGGAGAACAGCAGACGGTCAAAACTGGAGGATTTGATGAAGATTGGAAAGGCAATTGTGAGATGTGAAGCCCACACACACACGCCAGCACCCGCACCCTCCACCCACAGGCACACTGCAAATACCAGAAAACAAAAAAGCAAAAAAATATTGATTTACCTTGGGTCAGGATGGAGAGAATAAAAGCACAAAGACCACGCATCGTGTGTGTGTGTGCACACTCTTGTATAACAGCGTCCTGAAGTGAAGACAAATGTATTTCTGCCCCCACACACTCTCCTCGAGGACGGTACTGAAGTTTCAACTGCACTTTTTTGGAAATGAGGAAGGAAATCATTGTGAGTCTGGTGTACTTTGTCTTGAGTCCTGTTAACGTGTGATGAATTCACTGTGACAATGATGTGCTTTTATAAACACAACTGAGTTTAGTCATCGTCAATTTCAGCATCAGCAGTTACGGTAAAGAAGATAAATGAAGATAATCTACTGTGTAGCATGAAAACCCACTTCAGTCAGTAGAGTCTAGAGGAAGATGTCACACACTTAAAGGGCAAATATCCTTCTCCAGTGAAACAACCAGCACTCAAAATGACTATTTCTATAGATTTATATGTCTTGTCCTGAAAAAGAGCAAAATCACTTATGTCGCTCTGAGTGTGTGAATTGTTTCAGGGGCATTTCTGGATCAAAGTCTCTGTTTTCATCATGTCCTCAGCAGTAGTAGCACTTAGTGAAGTAGCAGTAATAAAACTGTTGATGAGCTGTTCTGAAAACATTGCTCCCTCACCACTGACTGTGCAGAGGACACATTTTCAAAGTCCTCCACATGCTGTTCTTATAGCTCCTGTATTGCAGCCATAAGTGCAGCAGTTTTATCTCCTATCAACACTTATTTTTCCCTCAAATTTCCCAAAACAAGACGCTCTGACATCGTCTTACCAAACCTGGTCCGTCTTACACCCTCTCTCCACACTACGCAATTTTCCCGGCGTTAAAAATAAGTGGGCCAAGTCGATTTGTTGCCCTTTTCTGAGAGTACCTTTCACAAAGTCCTTTTAGGTTTAAGAGACTGCTCTGAAGACTGTGGCTGCAGACATTTTGTGTTGCTCTCACAATTTTCAGAGGAAAAACATTCAGTGTCCCCACACAGGGATAAATCTTCGCATCTTCAGACTGTGACACTAAGAGGATTCAATCAGGAATATAAACAAACACTCATAGGACATCAAAATATGGTGTTATAAATGGAGCTTTCGCTGTTTGTAAATGCTTTTCATCATGGACAATATTTTAAAAACAGCCTTTCGTGTCAAATTACGACTAATACGTGATGTGTCGACAAAACATGTCACACTCGTCGTATAAGCTGCTTTTAGACATCCACTGAAGTCCCGACATTTTCCTGTAATTTTCTGGAGGGGCTTTTATGGTAGATCGCAAATGGTGATAAACGCCGATGCCGGTGTTGATTTGCTGTAATCCAAAACACGTTATTTCTGCAGCGTCATGTCACCGTACGTCATGACCTGCCTCCTGCCCCCCCTTCCCAGACACCCAGCCCACTGAAGTTAGACAAAATCTGGGGTTACAGATATGGGATCTTGCTAAACAGCTGTAACCCACTCCACTCTGCTTTAGGCTAACGATTGCATTGTGGGTAATGTAGGCACCAGGACCTGATAAGGAAGAAGAGTGCATGGAAAATCTCTGCTGCATTGCCTTATTGTCTATTGTGATTCAGACCACATTATAACAGCTCTTTGCTACATGGTTCATTGTAATAATAATCCTATTTATACCACATTCCACAAAGTGCTGTTCAACTGAAAACCAATGGTTAATGAAATGGTGGATTTTAAGCTAGTAAATTGAGAAAGTACTGAACCCATTTGCCCCAAACTTAGTAGAGAGGTTGCAAACAAATGCTCTGCTTAAAGACGATACCATTTTATTTATTTATTTATTTAATTTATCAAAACCATATTTTGTTACCATATGAAACACACACATTTCATATGACTTACTTCAGTTTGACCCAGTTACACACTGCTGTTGCTAACCTCAAACACTTTTAGCAATTCTACTTCTCAGTGGTTAGAGTACTGTAAGTGAAGTACACAGAGAAAGTGCAAATACATAATAAGTTCACCAAACACTACACAACTGCAATGCTGCAGACTGAAATAAAATATAATTAATTCTCTCCATATACCCAAATCAGTCAACATTGAGAATCAAAATAAAACATGTCCCAGTTTTCATGCTACTACAGTAGTGTGCATAACACTGTAAGCTCAGTAAATATCAGACAAACAGAAAATTCTGTATCCAGTACAGGTTTCAATGAGGGGTACCTGAGCCTGGGGCTGGAGATCGTAAACCCTCCACCGCCATGCCGAGAAAAACTCTTTGATTGGGTTTAGAAACAGAGAGTATGGTGGAAGGTATAGTACTGTAAACTGTGGATGGTGTTGAAACCAGTTCTGGACCAGAGCAGAGCGGTGGAATGACACATTTACCCAGATGAGAATGTATTGCATCTGGCACATGTGGTTTACTGCTGTGACGATGTTGTGCAATCGGCACAAAAATGTGAGAATGTGAGGTGTGTAGTAAGGGCCCATATTGGCGTGACGGAGGAGGACCCCATTCTGTGTAATGGCAGCACAAAGGCTGATGTTACCCCCACGTTGCGCTGGGACACTGATTATAGCCCCGTGGCCAATGGTATTTCGGCCTCTCCTTCTTGCTTTTTTCAGGTTGAACCCTGCCTCATGTGTGTATGAATTCATGCAGGATTTCCTCAGAATCCATCTGTAAAACTCTCCGAAATACAGTGAAAGACAAGATTGTGTAGTTCAGCATAGGTCTGGTATAAAGTACATTAACATTATAAAGGTTACGTGTGCAGTATGCAACATCACAGTGCTAAAGTGAACGATACATACCTCCACACACTCATGCTGCAGCCGCAGCCTTCTCCTCCTCCGTGGATTCCCCCTTTCACCCTCACTCTTCTTCTTCTGACTCGACTTGAAGACAGGTGAACTCACCTGCTATGGTGCAGATCTGGGCCGTTGTTTTACTCCTTGAGTGTAAGGTTTTGATAATTGTGTAGTACTTTTGATTTAAGTGTTTATGCAATCAAAAAAAACTGTAATAAAGATGCTGAAAGCTTCCTTTTGAGTCTCTGTATGTGAAAATCAGACACATTGATATTGCTGAAATCTTTGACCTTTTACAGACGACTCTCTCTTCCCTTTTATTTGGAAGAGATGGACAGACGTGTAGGATTTTTGGACCCTGCAAACCTTTGAATTTCTCACATCTGAATTGTTTCTAGTGACATTCATTCTTTTGTGAAATGGTAGGGAACACACTTCAGCGCAGGATTGTGGTGAGTGTGTTTCTGTGCCGACAGCACATGAGATTTATGTTTCGAGGTCATTGTTATATGAACATTGCTAATGGAAAGGAAGTGTGCATGTGTGTGTGTGTGTGTGTGTGTGTGTGTGTGTGTGTGTGTGTGTGTGTGTGTGTGTTTGTGTGTGTGTGTGTGTGTGTGTGTGTGTGTGTTTGTGTGTGTGTGTGTGTGTGTGTGTGTGTTCTGAGGCTGCAGCCTAAAAGAAAATATTTTGCAAGTCTCTTTCAGCCCCCTGCTCACCTCACTTCACTTCAGACATTGATGAGCTGCTGGTCCACAGATCATTGCCCAATCACAGTCATGTCCTGTGTTTTTTTATTCCTCTCAGCTGTAATCAATTCTCAGCTTCTCTTTTCTCAATATAACGAAACAGAAACCTTTGGACGATGTTCTTTTGAAATGCATTGACTAAATATTTACTGCCAGAACAGGAAACGTGTGTATTTCAGGGTTTCCCAGTTGTAATCGAGTTGTTTAAAACAGGTAACAGATTTGATAGGGGCCATGTCGGGTTTATCTTGGCAGCATTTATTACCTCCACCCAGTTATCTAAGTTAGGATAATGCAAAAACTACTGGACAGTTGATGATCAGGTGTGGAATCACGTTCATATTTCTTTTTTCTGTCTTTAACATTGTGAGATGTGGTTCTTTTTCAACATATTCCTTGTTTTCTGAGAGAATAATTCATGGATATTGATTTTAAAAATGTTGAGGGAGTGATATTTGTTAGTATAATATGTTGCGGATCTAAAATAAAAACATTGATCTACAGAATTTAAGGTTTCATTGGGTGACTGTTGGTCAATTCTCTGGATATTTTCTTTTAGATATCATGAAAAGTTGAGTACGCACTACAACAGGCGCTATAAGACCACTGATTGTCCCTTGTTGGACCTTTTCTCTGGTATCAGGCGTCTTGTTTTCTTGAGTTTCTGTTAGGGCTCAAATTGGATTCATTCCATAGTCAATCTGCCTCACAGATAAAGGTTTAAAAATGGCATTCAGAGCAGAAAAAAAAATTGGTCTGGTCTTAGGCCAAGGTGCCGGCACTGACAAATTGTTGGCGGGGCAACTTTTGCTGATGTCTGATAAAAGCAGGAGCAAACAGAAAAGGAGAAGTGAGACCACAGAGGTCACTATGTGTCATTTGGAGATGTCGTAAAGGAGGTTTGGCGTTGGGGGATGATGAGTTTGTCTCCATGTAGACTAAGTGAAGAATGATGGCTGTATTGATACAGTACATACATCAACTTCAATCTTTGTCAATTTGAGGTTTCCTAAGGTGATCCATCACAACAGGGGGACGATAGAAAATATTGATTTGCAATATTGCTGACACCAGAGCATCTATTGCTTTAACTTTGAGGTAAACCCGCTGAACCATCAAACAGCTCCTTGGTCCATCAGATGACCTCTACTCCACTAATGTGTTGACCTGATGAGAACCATGTGCTGGGGCGAATATGCAGCGACAGCTCTCTCGAATATGCGTCCTCAGTTCACTCCCACTAAAGCCAGTTAACATGTGTTTTCTGCTCCATGTATCAATGTAACTTTACTGAAGAGGTTTCATTTAATTATATGCATGTTTCTGTGTATATAAGGTCATGTTAGTTAGACAAACATGACTAATGCAAAAGATACACACATGTTAAATATGAGCTACACATGTTGACTTTAACAATTGTTATGGCCCTGATTTGGCCCACACTGATCACTTTCATCTGACCCACTGACCCCATGGAATGTTGGCACTTGGGGGGTCCGCTCTTCTGTGCCAGATCTGGGCCACATGTAAGCCATAGCAATACCACACGTCTACCAAATGTGTCAAAAGTCACCAGAATTAGTTTTGGGTTTTTTGGGCCATGGTCATCATTTTCTCATCATCCCTGGTTCAGGGATGTTTGGGCCACATTTGGCTCACATCCATTTTGTCTTTGGCCACAAGAAGGCCAGAAGAGCAGCGTCATCGCCTGAAGTGGCCCACAGTGAAATACTATCTGAGGAGCATCATGTTCCAGTGTAAGACATTTGTATTCATTAATTCAGCACTTCATGTCCTGATGAAGACCTTGTGGTCAAACAAATATTTTTGGTTTGACAGTTTTTTGTGGCTGCCGGTGACGGCTTGTTGACAACACTCTCAGTGAGATAAGGGTAAAAAAAACACATTGACTGACAAGGAGCTGTCAGAGTTAATATCACCAGACTAACTTATATAGTTGTCTTCTGAAATTGGGCTGAGGGAATTTACATTTCAACCATCTTGAGATGGATCTGTACTTAAGGGGTTGCGGCAAATAGCCTACACAGATCAGCAAAGTCCACAAGCTGGAGGTCAGAATGGACGTATTAGTCAACAAAACATCAGACCACTGTTTGATTCGCGTTTCAAACCAACAGCTTTTTAAGCATGATGACAGTCGTCCTGTAAAGTTATAAATATCAGTCCCCCAAACATTCCTTTTGTTTCTCATAAGGATCCTTACATTATTCTCTGATAAATCAACAAAAACATTGCAGAACACCCCTATCTCACAATATTAAACAGAGCAGGAAACCAATCCTGGAATGGCTTCTCCCTTAGGTCATGCCCCAACACTCCGCAAAATTTCATGGAAATTGGTTTCATCATTTTTGTGTTATCCTGCTAAACAGACAAGAACATACTCCTCCGTGAGGCCAACTTCATACTTCCTGTTTCTATCAAAGCCATATCTTCTGCATCAACCTTCCGTTTACCACAACTCACATCCTCTCTTATAGAGAATCAAACTATGTAATTCTGGTAACTACACAGAACAGTCTGAGGTGACAAATGAGTCAACACAAGCGTTTCCATCGTCGCTTAGCTCACAACGTAAATGAAACTAGAAGGGCACTCAGGCCTCTGCTAAGAACTGAAAGTCCCTTTAAATTAAATCAACGTGCACTAAATCACACACAGTTAGAGATTACTGTATCAGATTGTGTTTCATCAAGATCCAGAAACGTGTAAAAGTTTTTAAAAAAACTAACTCACAATGTTAAAGAGAGTGAAAAAAAAATCTGGGATCCACACCAACATTGAAGGGCTTCTTTCCTGAAACATACCACGTCCTTCCCCAAAATGGTGATCCACCAGTTGTTTTTGTGTAACCGTGCTATCTAAAGGACAGACAGAGAGACAGACCAGCAAACGCACATGAACACATAACCTCCAATGAGAAGGTTATACAGTGAACTGATTTACTTTGGCTGCAATAGAGGCACAATGAGGTTGATCGAACCGTTTACTATCAATCAAAGCCACAAAGATATCTACAGCAGGATTCTGGGATTTACCTAAAGATATATATTCTTTTTTTATTGATTAACTTTATTTGCAAAATGTGTTTAAAAAAAATAAAGCATGAAACCATGAAACGGACTCAGTTATATTATTTTTTTTAACTAACAAGAGATTTTTTTATTTCTGTTGGGAGAATCAAGCGAGATAAACACATTTAATATAGAGTAAATATTTGTTAACAGTTCTCTGTCCGTCTCTTTCTCTACATCCATATTTAATACCTATTTAAAGAAGGCACATTCTCTTATCAGCAGGTGCTTGTCTGTGTTTGCACAATTCATGCATGATGGATTTATGGACGCCGGTCCCAGCGACTGTGGAGCCCCGGCCCTTTCCCCACTTCTTACTTCCCACCCTTGTCCCTTCTGGGAGTGTGTGTCTCCATGTCTCCCTCCTCTCCCTTATTAATATCCCACCAGGGAGACTGGAGCTCATCGGGAGTTTGGGAGCGGAAACTCCTCCGAGCACTCCTGGAAGAAGGCAATGGAAAGAGAAAGAGGGACAAAGATTAAGGCAAGTTGAGAAGAGAACCTCGATCCTAATGTGTGAAAAATAATTATACTGCTAGTAATGAGAGGAAGCAGGAGGGAAGTGAAAGAAAGAGGAAATGATGCAAGAGTGAGCTGCATGGATTGAGGAGCCCAGGACGTGATGTGGCCCAGAGAGAAATTCACCTAACTGATTTCGAAAAAAAATTCAAAATTCATCATGTCTTCTTTTAAAGGACGTAGAGCCAATCAAGCCCAGTGTTTGTGATCTTCTCTTTTTCCTCCCACTCCCAGCGTGTGGGAGCTCTGCCCATCATTGCCGCATGATTATGAGAGATACAGTTGTTTTCCCACAAACCATCTTTTCTGACTGAATAACTTACCACTTGACGATCATCTGTGCTGCGAACTTCACAGGAGGTTTGGGTCTAAAAAGGGAGAATAAGATAGGATGCTGAGACTGTGCCTTGCCTGTGCGGAGCGAGGAAGAGGGGCAGTGCAGGATATGCGGACAGTCAGCCAACAGCAGTCTCATGAGTTCAGTCCTCTGCAGCACAATCGAAGGGGAAAAATGTGCAAACATAAACATGCCCTTAAAGGAAAGATGATTAGGGATGTACAGAGGAGGAGAAGCTCTCCTGACCCGAGGCTGATCCAGATCCAACTCTCTGCCTCCGCTGGGAAACAAAGTCCTCTTTTCTTTTCTCACATGGCCCGGCCACCCCTGCTACTGACACAGGACAGGGAGATGCTGAGAAAACCTTGTGAGGACACGAGCAGGATGGGAAAAATAACCCTGAGCACAGGTCCCCTAGTGGAAGTCATCTCAAAATGCTTGCTTTTGAGTTTTTACAGGTTTGGTACAGCTGAGCCAACAGTAGCTTTTAATGTTTGGTTCCGTTTGTCTCATTAAACTCATTTAGAACATCTGGAAGCTCTAACCCAAACTGACAAAAGGCAATATCAGGGGCAGAGAAGTTGAGGAAGTGCAGGTCTTCTTGTTGGCAGAATCCCTGCAGAGCGTTTTTTCTGACGGCGCATCCGAGCAGACGGAGCCTGACTCAGCCACAATGCCCTGCATCATCCCAAAGCCACGAGTCCTCAGCGCCAAACACAGCAAGAGTCAAGGTTCATGAGAACATCTGTGTTCTATTCACGTGCAAGTCGTCCACACACACACAGACATTAATGCTTCTATTTATGATGTTGTTGAGCATAATGTGAATATTCTAAAGGTTCTTTAGGAAGGAAAACCTCACCATGACACTATAACCATCCCAGTCGGATACGCAGTGCACTAATCCCCCCTCCCCCAGTGACTCATTGCCTCAGCGACTCAGGGCATCCTACATGTCTGTCACACATTCATCTACTCTGCAAATTAATTGGAACCACTTCTGATAAATCTATCAATTAAAATGCGCTGGGCAAATGCACAGTGATAATGAACCATGCAGCTGCTCTATGCATGCACAAACAACTTGTTATCAAGACCTACAGATGTTTGAGTGAAAAGGTTTGACTGCTCCTGCAGCGGCCGCAGGTTCGGCCCTCTGCTGCTCGTCTTTCCCAATCCTCTCAATAACAAAAAAGAAGACTTAAGCAGTATCTTGTTTTTGGTGAAGATGGCTGCAGTGTCATGGCGCGAAGAATCCAATCAGCTGTTCCCTAAACCCCAAAACGTTCAGCTGCTCAGGAGCGTGTTCCACTCTTCACAGCTGTTTGTGTGAGCGAGGCACTCGACCTTTTCTCATTCTCACATCTGGTTTTCACGCAGAGTTCTCAGTTGCCATGAGTGTGCAAAGATCCAGAGTCATCAATCCTGGGGAAATGCCTCGAGCACTAGTACAGATGTTAAGAACACAGTGTCGGGGGTGTTTGCACATACTCAATCAGTGACGAGCTTCACTCTCAGCTAATCACAGACAACCAGAGATGTGATGGAGCTGGAATCCGGCAGCAGATTAACAGAAATGGTGAAAGCTGTTTCTAAAGGATTTCAAGTTGTTTTTTTTGTTAATGTTATTGCTTTTTATTTCAAACATGTTTAAAATTAAATTAAAATAAAAACAAAAGAAATATTAATATAAGTAAGTAGGAAAATGGTACAGCAAACAAGTGTTTGACGACATATAACAAATGTTGACGTCTGCATCTTTTCTTTTGCTTTTCTTCCAAGCTGTTCTCCAACACACACACACACACACACACACACACACACACACACACACACACACACGCACACGCACACACACGCACACAGTTTGCTTACAATTCATCAAACCAAGTGGTTTTGTTACCTGTTGTAACGTTTATTATGGGGTCACATTGGCGATGTCATTGGAGGAGAGATATGAAGAGCCAGTGCAGCTAACAGATATATGACTGTGTTCAGTCTAACCATCACTTATATGGTTCCTGGCGAAGCTGCATCCCCTGATTCAGGCTGCTACACAGAACCCATGGACAAACAGGGAGTGCATTGACGAGGTGTTTCGGGTGCAGTGCACATTTACAAAGAGAGAAGTAGATACTGGACATCCAGAACAGGGATCCATCAGCTACAGGAAGTGATGACGACATAGAAGATGAATTGTAATTAACATAAGTGTTTTTTCTTTATTTGTGCCAGGATTCTAAAGCATTTTTCTAAACTCAGTGTGTGAGTGAGGGAGTGTGTGTGTGCGTGTGTGTGTGTGTGTGTGTGTGTGTGTGTGTGTGTGTGTGTGTGTGTGTGTGTGCATATTAATTGAGAACAAGATATCTTTATTTTGCCTTCACGTCACTCTCCTCTTATGCACTTTATGAACTTTATTTACCTTTATTTTGGTTGGTTCTTTCGAATTAAAAAGAACTTGAACTAGAACCAGTGCAGTGTCAGTCCCTCCAGGGGTTCATTATATATTGCATTTCTTATATTATGACATCGCTATGACCTTCCAGAATTTATCTTTGTGACAAATGGTCAGATTTTGAATTTTTTTTTGATATGATGTTCAAGAAACCAGCAATTGGTTGTGTGAGGTCACAGTGACTCTGCGTTTTGACCTCTGATACCCAAATTTGGGTATCAAATTCCTTCAAGGGGTTGTTGAATATTGCCTTCAGAAGAGTGGAAGGACAGACGTGTAATCCAAAAGCATAACGCCCTCCATTTACAGAATAAAAATAAAAATATAGCTTTACAATATTTTTATATTTTATTGTTGGTTATGAAAAGTCAGATTACTTTTTACATTTACACTATACCTTGTATAAACTGATCTCCTACCCTCTCTCACACATATTGTGCTATAACATAACCTATTCTAGGCAAGTCACTTCTTTTGGGCCTGTTTCTATAGACTTGATTGTATTTCTCTAATTTTACAGCGAAGTCTCAGTTAAAGACGGAGAAGCGGCTGATTTATAGCAACTCCTTTCAGGTCAGACATATGGAGAGAAAGCTGCTGCAGAAACCAACCTGCAGCATAAATCAGGAGGGTAAACGAGGGTAAGTCCAACGCTGCTGCATGAGGCTGAAGCGACAGGACACAATTCACTTCCACAAGTTGCCAGAGGTTAAATCCCAGCTCGTTCAGGGAGGCATTTGAACAGAAAGTGATGGTTTTGTGGGGTTTTCAGCGTGAATCCATCTCACAGTGATTTAAAATGCTTCTAAAACATCGCTGCTGTTTAATGTCATGTCAATTCACACATCGCAGCCAGTGTTCCTGTTGCTTTGGAGTCAGGGTCGAAGAAGGAATTCGTACTTTGACCGGTTAACCTACAAAAGGGGTTTCAGGAATTTTCATTCACATCACACTCACACACACACACACACACACACACACACACACACACACACACACACACACACACACACACACACACACACGCTTCTTCTTCCTCAAGTCGTCTTGCCTTCAGAGCACATCATCCATCTTCAGCCAATGATTCCTGTTTATTGGATTTCATATGGGAAACCTACACAAAGAAAGGAAGGAAACGCGGTGTCTGCTTGGGTGGACACAATGGGGAGCTGAAGCAAGGGCAAGGATTCAGGAGGGAAAATAAAAACCCTCACCTGAGAGGGCAGATGTCACATTCCAGGACTTTTAGTCACGTTCAGTTAAAATTAAAAGACCATTATATTTTTCCTTTAAAAGTAAACCTAAAGTACCTCTGAGGTTTTGGTTACAAGCTGGGTCTTATTTTCCAAAAGCATTTAACTCACAAATTCAGGTTGGAGGGCAAAGAAGCAGTCAGATCAAATATGGTTTCTTTTAAATCCCAAGTATACTGCAGTAACATAAGCCACTTATTAGCAAGCGAAAACAGAAAAGAACTCATCGAAAATGTGCATTAAAATGATTTATTGCTCTATAAAAGACGGCGTGTGGCTGCAGAAAGTGTGGGGGGGCTGCAGTGGGTCAGTCCGAGAGGAGCTCAGAAAGTTCTAATGTACAAAAGTACAGCAGGAGAAATCATTTCAACTTTAATCATTTTTTAATTTTAGATATCGTTAATGTTATTTGACACTTATTCAAATGTCTCGAAATCCATTTAATAGCTGCTGCGGAGAAATGTTTATTCACAATGGCAACATGGATAATAACGTAGATAAGAAATTCTCAAATTGCCAGAGATTAAAATTTCTACATTTCTCTAATTGTGAAAACTCTATCTTCTCATTAAGATCATTTAATATGATGCGGCTAAATACTGATTGAGATCTAACTATTGTTTTTTCTGATAGACTATGCTATGCCATTATAGTGGGCCCCACATCTCAATAACTAAGCTATTTGTAATCATAACAAATCGGAATGTTACATATGAAAATAGGCATTCTTAGAAAATGACTTTAAATGGTAATGTTTTTGTTATTTACATAATAAATGAAATACAAGGGCTATTTAATTTTTTTGCAAAAACCTCCCTGCATCTCTGTGCAAGACTTAATAGTCCTAAAAATACATTTAGTGATACAAAGTGATTTAAAACTTGTCCTTCGGCCAAGAGTGGAGGCTGCTATATGAACCATCTAGCTCTCTCTCTTTCTCTTTCCGTCTCCCTGTCTCTCTCTCTCTCTCTCTCGTGGTCAATCAGCCCGGACCCAGACATGAATGACCAATCAGTGAAATTACTCCCAGGCCATGCAATCGCCCTCTCATCTCCGCTGCTTTGTGCTGCACCCTGTAGACGGGGCTGAAACATGGAGGCACTTCTTTTATAGTCCCACTGCGGTCTCCTTGGAGACGCTGTAGCTGCAACTGTGCAGCTCTCTTGGCCGGGGGTCTGATGGGGCGGCCGGAGTTTCTCACAGACGTTGGTTGCATTTCAATTAGGGCAAAGAAAAAATACTTCCACTTTAGACACACTGGAAACTTTCAAGGGAAAAAAAAGAGCTGAAGTTCATGCTAATGGCAGGGAAGTAAAGTGCTTCTTTTTCTAACTGACACGAATTAATTTAAGGTTTTTCATTCAAAATAGGAGAAAATATCAGACCACATTAGAATTTAAATGATGTATCCCTGTCTTGTGAAGCATCCAGGTTTACTCCACTCTCGCTCTTTATGGCATCAGATATTAAAAAGTCATTAGAAGAAAAGAGATTTGGACAGATTGCCGGCTGTTACCTCGACAACGATTTAAGATCTCTTGGTGGAGATACACAAATCTTGTGCTCACAGTTTCTTACATCTGTCAAAACTCCCCTTTGCTATGTTTTTTTCCACCTCGTTCCTCATAATAAACACTGCTGCCAATAAGAGCAAAAAGAAGGAGTGGCTGTGAATGAATTGGACGGATGATATTGTACGAGCTTCCATTGTGCGGCTGTTTATTCTGGCTGAGGGCTGAGGATTTCAAAAGAGGAGTGTTTGTGCTGTGAGGCTGCAGTAAGTCTTGTCTCAGACTCTTTCAGCAACCAGGACCTTAAACGTGGGCCTCATTGTTACATGCTGAGTCTCTCCTGCTCGGGAGGAGAAGACCATGAAATGTTCCAATGAATAAAAGATTGTTCAAAATAGCCCTTTTTTCACAGCCATTGAATTTTTGACAGATTTGTTACCAGAAGGCCTGATAAGGCGAGAAAAACAGTTGATGATTTTTTTTTCTCTCTCCTGTTATTGTGGTGAATAAATGATATAACGCGAAACAATAGTTCAGTCAGAAAGGAAATCGGCTGTTTGGAGAGAATGAGAGCATCATATATTTAGTGTGTAAATGCAAAAAAAGGGAAAAGTAATAGAAGAAACTTGTCTATATTTGTGTTTCAGTTACATATGACATTACATAAGCCATTTTCAGACATGACCTGCAGGTCAAATTCTATCGAGTTCAGCTCATTTCATCATAAACTCTCTTGACGTCTTCGTCTGTATTCTCCCCACGCGTGTGTCACCACTTTTTCACTGGGAGATATTAGTTTTCTTTTTGTTTTTTTTCTTTTCCTTCAGTCGAGTGTTAGAGGCATCATCAACTCGCTCGCGATGAATCCTGCAGGGGAACCAATGCTTTGCTCTCACACCGACTTCTCAAGGATTTCTACGGACATTTTACCAGGAGGCCAGGCGGAGAAAGTCAGCAGAAACTGCAGATCGTGTCACTCGGACATTTGATTTCACACATGCACATCCTCCGGAGAAAATACGGAGGAACTGCGGAGTTTATGTCTGAAAACAGCTAATACTAATATGAATACACAAACAAACAGGACAGAGGTGAGAACAAAAGCTAATTCTAAAATAAAAAATTTGGATAAATGAAATTCTAAAATCAAGTTATATTAAATTAAATATCTGCGTTAAATTAAATATTTGAGTTAAATTAAAGTTAGAAGTCGAGTTAAATTAAACTAAACTTGAGTTAAATTAAATTCTAAATGTAAGTAACTCAAATATTCGAGTTATATTAACTCAAATATTTGAGTTAAATTAATTTAGAAAATTTTGTTAAATTGACTCAAATATTTGAGTATGCATATTTGAGATAATGCATTAAGTTTAATTTTGTGTTAGAATTAAGAGGATTCCATGTTGAGTAAATTGACCATTCACATTTTTTTTAACGGCAGAAAAGTCGTTTATGCTGCTTTTTAACGGCAGAAAAGTCATAGGTTTTTATGCCGCTTTTTAACGGTAGAAAAGTCATAGGTTTTTATGCCGCTTTTTAACGGCAGAAAAGTCGTAGGTTTGTATGCCAAAATGCCAAAATCATAATTACAGTATGTCTTTTATTTTTATCACACTTGCATACCTGGGTCATTTTGACCCATGTGTGTAAACTTGATAGCCTGGGTGCCAGACAAACTTAGCCCCGCCCACAACATTTTTTGGTCGGGAAGATCGGTCTTGAGTCGCTCCGTTGGGGAGAAATTATCTCCGAACAGAAGCTGTTCGGACCAATCAAATTGTCAGGGCGGGCTTTAGACGATGATGGACAGATGATCAACAGTTACGTAATCAAAGAGCGCTTGGGTTGACTTTGTTTTCTACAAACATGCCTGCCGCTGGAGAGCTGAGATGTGTAGATGTTGCCATTGAGTGTATTTCAGCAGACATCGACAGCGCATTAATTTTGAAAGAGGAACAGAGAAACGCGATCAAGGCATTTGTAGATCGAAAGGATGTTTTTGCCGTCCTTCCTACGGGATTCATATGTCACATACTGCGTTGCTCTGATTGATTGTAGGTCTATCCAATTGAGCGAAGAGGCATCTTTTTTCCTGGTTCGGTTGAAAATCGGTTGAAGACTCATATTCTGATTAGAATCATGATTATGACAACGTCGGGCTATAAACTTGATGTAAAAATACAAAAAATATTTTAGTTCATAAATTGAGAAAAATAAAATGAAAATAATGATTTGTGGTAATTAAAAACAAGATATTTAATGAATACTTTGAATATTAATTGATGAAATAAATAGATTTCCAAAAATATAGCAAAGAAACACTCTGCCATGCATGAAATAACATTGTAGGTCAATACGGGTCATTTTTGAACCATGTTGTGCCTTAGAAGGGGTTTGCATAGCTTGTGTACCAAAAGGTTAACAAGTGGTCAAGAATTGAGAAGTAATATTTATGAATAAATACACGGATATGTTTAAATACATGTAGAAATTGGCTTTGTAACAACAAATTGAACAGAAGTGGTTTATTTTGAAAAGTTGTGAGCTTGGGTTGAAGATTGTGTGAATGCTTAACAGACCTCTGAAAAAGCCGACATTCAGTTTCATACGATGAAGAAAATTGACTTTAAAATCTTCATTGTAAGGAAACCAGGTAGAATGAACATACGTTTTCAAAAAAAAGAATTCACAATTTCAGAAAGAGAGCTGCAACGGACATTACCATAGGCCAAGCAAACAGTAATAATAATTAACAGCTCATGATTCAGAATCCACATGTGACACAGTTGAACACTTTGTGTTTGTATTTATGTATATTTTATGTATCTGATATGTATGACAGGGGATCCTTAATATTATTTATGGGATATTAATGACATGTTTCACAATCATAATCAGTAACCACCTCTTCCTTCCTGTTGCCAGTTTGCCTCCATCATCAGCCGCACAATGAACCGAAAACATAATCTATATAATAAATCGATTATCATATAAAAACATCTGTGCGGTATTTTGAACACATTTGTTCTACAAAAGCATAACTGTTAAGCAAAATCACACACTTAACTGTCAGCGAGCACGCTGGTAAAAAAATAAATGGACATGGAAGTTAAATTACCAGTGTATGTAGGCAGTAGACGGAGCTTCTCTGGTCTGAAAGCTGTATTTGTTCCATTTGAGAGTATATTCACATGCACCGCATTCTGGGAAATGACAAAATGTAAAAATGCTCCACTTATTTTTCTTCTTGACAAGCCTTCATTTCTAGAGCTCATTGAGTCTCGCTGTGATAAGGAAATGCTGCAAATCTACAGCCCTCTTGCTCCCATGCAGCACACAACAGTGCAGAATATGACTGATGATTTAGTGCGGCGCCCGAGCCTGGGAACGGTTCCCCTGAAGACTGTGTGAGTCCGGGTGGAAGAAGCAAAGTGGGAGAAAACAACACAAAATGTAATGACAATAATTAAAACAGCGAGAAGATAACAGCTCTGCTCACAAATGGCATGCTGGCACATTTAATGGCCATTGTGTAAGCTTGTGTTTATGTGTGTGCGTGCATGCGTGTGTGTCTGAGGAGTTAACAAATGCAGGGCTAAAGTAATAGCCCCGAGGTGTTAATGGCAGCAGCGTGAAGTGTGAGGACTGTCAGACAGATAATGTCTTCAAATAAAAAGTGTTAATCTTTCACACACACCAACACAACCAAATGAATGAATCGATGAATAACATGCAGCATTTCATTGTGCACTTACGTTTATGTGTTCTCTAATTTGTACGACTCAGCACTTTCTCCACACGGTTGAGTTAATTTGCCTGCCTTGTTGTTCTGTGGACATCAAGGTATTTGGATTCAATTTGTTTGGACTCGTGGATTCAACGATGAAGGGTAAATAGTTTCATTGACTTGCTACAATTATGGCTCATTTTTTCATGTGGTGAGTGGGAGCTTCAGTTATGAGGTGGAAAGAGCCGGCTCATTAAATATCAGTTGCTCCCAGTGGACATCGCTCATTTTTCCTCACTTGATAGTGATTGTACACATTATGACAGTTTTTTCTGTGATTCAAGGTGCACATGTATGCGCGGTGCTTGGGAAACGTTGACGTTGATCGCAGCATGCTTCGCATGTACCCACTACTACCGTGTGATGAGCATGCACCAGAAACAGCAACGACTATATAGGTGGCTGGCAAGAGAATAAGAGCATGCTTGCAATATTCTCTTGCATTTGACGGACCGTTGAAATAAACTTTATCACCACCTACTGCCCCTGCATTCTTGTTGGTGCATTTGTAGCTGTTTTGTGTTCTCGTCGGACAGAAATATATTCAAAACAGATGTAAAACATCAGTTCAAAAAAATGTCCGTAGTTGTGTTTACAAGGATTTGTGACAGCAAACTATTATCATTCCTTTTTTCACTGCAGGAATACACATGTGCGAATCTGTGCCAGCGAGGAGGAAAATAACATCCTGTGAAGAAGCAAATGCTTTGCGCGGAGTTCAATTTTGGTGACCTTTGACCATGATATTGGCTTCGCATTTGTGTTTGTTTGACCGTGACCTAATGCCCGGAACCACCAACGAGTATTCAATTACTTAAAAGTAATCCTTAGATTCTGGACACACTAAACCCATAGCTGCAATTCAGTAATTGACCCTGACTTTGTAAGTTCAAGAAGTAATTTAATTAAATTTTCTAGTATAAGTCTTATACCACCAACCTTTTTTAATCCCTCCAGTGGAAGTGTCATTTTGTACCTGTAATAACTTGTTCACACCACAATAACTATTTCAGGATTAAGTGTTAGAGGAAGGGAGAACATTTCTTTTAATGTTCAGTGATGTCACAAACAATGTGTTTAGTTTAAGTTTCTTTTCTTTCAGTCCTGGAACTATTTGCTCGAATAGGGACAGTGGAGAAATAACTGATAATAGGATATGATAGCATCCACTCACAAGATGAACAGAGAAATTTTGTTATGTATAGATAACTAATAAAGCCTCAGTCTCTCATTAGCAGACGGTAACACATTTCTTTTTTTTTCTTTTTTTTTATTGGTTTTCACAATTGAAGATGAAATCTCATACATACAGACGTATATGAAAACATTTCACTATCTTGGATAGGGCATCAAATATAGAGGACCAGTAGCCCGAGAGTCTCGGACAAGACCAGAACGTATGTGCTAATGTTGCAGGTGAAAAATTGCATCTATTACACGAATCATCAATTGTCGGATACATCTTCGCGACTCTAGCCCTAGACAAGTGTAGTCTGTGTGCTACTTTGAATTGGAGTAGGCCATGTCTGGCACAGATTGATGAGGAGTGTATCCTTGTAAATATATTTGACCATTCAGTATCTGTGATTTGTAAATTCAGATCAGCCTGCCATGCTTCTCTCAGTGCATCAAGAGATGTCGTCTGTAAAGATGAGAGTTTCATATAAATGATGTATATTATGCCTTTATTAGATGGAGCTGTTGGGAACAGAGTATCCATGGGCTGTTGTTCAGGGATTGCAGGAAATGATCTAGTTTGTTTACGAGTCCAGTCTCGGACCTGTAGAAATCTTAAAAAATGTGATTTTGGTAAATCAAATTTAGCTCTGAGCTGGTCAAATGAAGCAAAAATACCTGCTATGTACAGATCTTTAAATGAGACAATACCTTTCTCACGCCAGACTATGAAAGAGTCATGCTCAAGTGAGGGGGGAAACTGATGATTTGCCACAATTGGGGCACAAAGCGAGCTAGTCTGCCAACCGAAGTGTTTTCGCACCTGAGCCCATATACGCAGAGAATGATAGACAAGGGGGGCACTAGAGACACGGCGTGGTGTGATAGGCATTGCTGAATACAACAAGGCTGGGAGGGATAATGGGAGGCTCGCATCAGCCTCCATTTGGACCCAGGCAGGGGCTTCGTTGCTAGCATAGGCCTGAAGCCAGTAAGCCAAGGCGCTTAGGTTACTTGCCCAATAGTATAGTTGGAAATTAGGTAAAGCCATCCCACCCACCGATTTGGGTCTTTGTAAAAATTCCTTACGGATACGAGGTGGTTTCTTATTCCAAATGAAATCAGAGATGATCTTATTGAGATGTGAAAAAAAAGATTTGTTGATAAAGATTGGTATAGTTTGGAACAGGTATAAGAATTTGGGTAATATGTTCATTTTTATTAGGTTAATTCTGCCAGCTAATGAGATAGGAAGAGAAGACCATTTGTCGAGGGCCATCTTGGTGCGTTCTAAAAGAGGAGTAAAATTAAGTTTAAAGAGATCTGAGATTTTCCGAGGTGCAACTATACCCAAGTATGTGAATTTATCAGTAGTCACCTTAAAAGGATAGGAATTAAAAGAAAATGATTGTGCAGCAGAGTTGACAGGAAAAAGCTCACTTTTTGAAGCATTAATCTTATACCCAGAAAACTCGGTAAAACGATCCAGTGTAGTCATAATGTGCGGTAAAGTATTCTGGGGATCGCTAATATATAATAATAAATCATCAGCATATAATGATAACTTATGTTCTTTTCCATTCCTTAATATGCCGCGAATTTCAGGCGAGGAGCGCAGCGATGCCGCGAGAGGTTCGATAGTTATCGCGAATAGGAGGGGGGACAATGGGCATCCTAACGGTAACACATTTCAAGCTTACTAACACAATATGTACAACATCTGACCACTTTGTACACAAACACTGATGCTTTTTATTGGTGCTCTAATGTACTTTTTCTTGGTTTGTTCAGTGAATCTTTCCACTCAATAACTTTAATAATGCTCAAAGAAAAGTGTTTTAATTTCATTACATCAGTATAACTGTCAATGTAAAGTTTATTTGAGGCCAGTCAGAAATAAAAAAATATGATGACAGCAGCAGCTTGTTGTTATATTTAGAGAGGGCAGAGTCTTGGGGGTGGAATTTATGTTATGATTTAGTTTCGTTTTGTCCTGTAGGGAATTTAAATGCTATATTACTGATGGTCTAAATCTCTGTCAAGTTTCACTCCCTGCATGCCAAGTTAAACTTAGCCTCTGGTGGTCTTGAATGACCCACTGCTCATGGAATACAAAAAAAAATGATGAAGCTTGCATCCTTCTACCTTAAGAGAATCCTTGAGCCCATTTCGAATCTGCTTTATATTTGTCCTGCATTTGTCGCTCTGGTTGTGTTGCATGTAAATGAGGGTAGGGGTAGGTGATAAACTATTTATTGTAACTGTGTACAAAAACCAAGGTTACTATCCAAAACCACAAGACCCAGTTCTAAACAAGGGGCAAGTGCCAAGGGGGGGGGGGGGGGGGTGTGCAGGCAATGGGATCCAGGGACCAGTATGGCTGAGGAAGATGGCTGAATGTAATCAACAGAAGAGGATTAGCAGGAGATCCTGAAGCAGCGTTCAGGCACTGGCAACTTTCCCAAAGAGAATTCAAAAACAAGCAAGAGTTGGCTGTAGTGATGCTATCATAAGGCGAATTGACGTTGTGGCAAGGGAAGGGTTGGTCGGACCAGTCCTTACGTCATGGGCACATTCTCAAAACGGTTTGCAATGGGCTTTGATGGACGTTTTCTCTCATTAAAAAGGCAGTGCATGCAAAGGATTCTTAGGATTCTTCAGTTGCAAAAGCAGAGATTGTAACATCGAGCACATTTTGAACCAAGCATTACAGACAGAGGCTGAAAAGAGCAGCTGCAGCGACGGACAGTATGAGGAGAGTGCTGAGTTTTTCTGAGCATTTGAGCATGTAAACCTTTTCAAATAATAACCCAAAATTTGAATGATCAACCTGAGTATGAGCAGAATATGTGTCCTTCAAACAATGCCAACTAAAGTCCACCTATTAACTTATTTTCAGGCACATGACATGGTCAGTGAATTCTGTTTGCTGGCCCAGAGCAGCCGGCGTTGAAAGTAGCTGAGATTGACATCATGACAACACATCCATCTCCATGACAGGCGAATTCCATGCAAGTGATGTAGACAGTGTGACGTGGTTGAAAGCCGAGAGACAACATTGAATTGTATTGTCAAACTAATTATGTTATGGTCTGTACTCGTATCTCACGTACACTTATTTATAAATAGCCTCTTTTTTTACATTTTGATATTCCTTTAAAAACAATCTTGCTACAATGCCAGCGTTGCTTGTTTATATAAATGGTCTCTATGGATTACAGAAGCCTCAGAAAAGTCTGGAGACAAATTGACTAAGACAGCTGTGGAAAAACTTCTCCTCACTAATTGCCAAAATGTAGAGGCACAGTCTTGCTCGGTGTATTTGGGGAGGCAAACATAAATGATTAATGGTATGTGCTTGTGTAGCGCTTTTCTAGTGTTGATGACCACTCAAAGCGTTTTATAGTACAGTTTTTACACTCACCCATTCACACCCATTCATACAGTGCATCCTTGTGCAGCACTTTTCTATATGAGAAGGGGCAATTTGGGGTTCAGTATCTTGCCCAAGGACACTTGGGCATTTGGAAAGGGGAATACTGGGATTGAACTGCCGACCTTCTGTTTAGAGGGCGACCACTCTAACCCCTAATCCAGAGCTGCCCCTAAATATAAACCTCCCTTCAACCGTGTTTCTGGCGAACCATGACAACCACAACACAAGCACACAATTTGTTTGAATCTGGGATTGTGGTGGTTTGTTTCTTGGATTACAAGCTGCAGACATGAAAGAGATAATAAATGGAGGAATAACAAGAGCACGTTGTGTGTCTGTCTGTGAGGTATGCATGCCGCTGATGCCCTGACTTCCTTATGTGACAACAACAGCTTATAAGATATGTAAATAGACAACAATCTCCCCCACTCTCTAAGCCACCAACACATAACATTTCACACTCACAAATGGCCATGTAAAAAATATTTGTATTAATTACTTTTTGTATTACTGTATTATGACCATGAAAATTATATAGTGGATATATAAAGTGTTTGTCTTGCTTCACAGGATGTGATTATGTAAATACCCAGTGATATTTTTATACTGTTAATCATGTGTCCTTTACTTGAACCTTTGCTTATTTAAATCTGGTAGACTAATACCACAATATAGAAATACTCTGCTACAAGTAAATATCGTTATCAATATCATTTAAAAATTCTGTCAAATAAAAAGATGGAACTTGTATCAAATTTTCTTGAAATACCAAAAGTAAAAGAAGCAGAATGGACGTCTTTGCCTCGGCCCAATAGTGAGAAAAAAATGAAAATTACCAAAGAATCTTTTTTCTGCCCCCTGAACAGATCTGCTCCAAAACCAAATGAGCTCTTCGCTGATCCACACTTCCTTCCACCAAGTAATCCATTTAGTAGTTTTAACACAAACCTGCTTAATAACAGACAAACAAATGCAGACAAAAACATAACCTCCATGGTTGAGGTAATAATAGACTTTAAACAATGATAGTTTTATTTTGTATTAATAATATGAATAACATAGTTATTACAATATAACGATAGCAATTTCAGATGTTACATGTACTGAGGTACATTTTTTGCCTTTGAAATACAACTGAGAAGTATGATGAAGCAGCATAACATAGATTTATGTAAACACACATACACACACACATACTGGTGCACAACTGCAATGGTCAGTTCTTACATTTACTTGAAAAAGAAACACTCAGACATTCATGACTGCTTTTAATCTGTAATGTGATAAATGGTCACCAAGCTGTCCTGTCGATTAGCCAGTGTGTGTCTGCCAAGTAGATTCCTGCATTTGTTTCCATCCAGTTTTCACAGAGTTCAAGAGCGACAGGCATCTTGTTCCAAAACAAGTGAAACTGTCTTTCAGCCAGTACAAACTGAAAAGGAATCACTTTATCAGCCTATTTCACTCTACACACACTGAGGGGCAGATTCTCTGCAACTCAGTGTAACAGCTACAAGTAGTGGTCCGTCGTTTAATGCCGCCTGAGAAAAGAGTGACGACTGCTGACTCAACAGCCTCTGAAGAACATTCAAGAGCTTTCAGTGGCTGAAATGACAGAATCTAAATAAGTACAACACACACCAACAAAGACTCCACATTTTCTCACCAACAGTTGTTTTCAGCTTATCTATTTGGAGGCAGATTTCTGCCCAATGCCATGAGGAAGAATTAAATTTGATTTGAAAAACCCAACAAAAACTTGGCTTTCCGAGTAAATGTCTGGTGTCATCTGGTCACAATCTCTGTGAAAATTGTATTCCCATAGTTTTAGAAAAATCTTAAAAAGATTTTGCCAAATGGGAAATTTCAGGTGAACTATAATTATATATAATGGACTTTATAGTGATTAGTGAGTGATATTGAAAACATACTTTGAATGAAGTGAAAGTAACAAGAGCAAATGTTTGTAAATTTCTAAATAAAACAGGAAATGCAACATAAAAACAAAAAATCACGTATCACTATAAGATATTCAGCAATTAATCCCAAGTTAGCAAATCATTTATAACTTCTTCAGATGGAAATGTATGAGTTGAGCTGTGATGCATGGATAATTCTTAAGATAATTAAGATACATTTGTAAACAACACTTAAAGTATTGTATTGAGAACCAACATCAGATCCAGAACCTACAGATGTGTGTTTTGAAACCCACTTCTCACTCTTTTTGAAAATATTACAATAATAGATCATTTGTTCAAACCACCAGAATTGTGATGATATGTAGGTCTGTCTGTCTGGGATTTAATCAGCACTGATGTGAAACATTTCCTCTCAGACTCTCAGAAGAAGTCAGAGTTCAAATTCAAGTGGTAGCAACTTTAAGCACAAAGCTGTCAACACATGAGTTATATGGACGATTCATAGCTTTATGGGAGAGAGGGGTCTAGTATTAATTCCATCGTAGCTTTATAGAATACCTCTCAGGCTAATAAACTGTAAAAAAAAATATATTTCAAGTAACAAAGTTTATAAACTTGTATTAAAATGCCATTCACATTGTATTATATCTATTTTTAAATCAAAGTTATTATTATTAAATTGCGTAAATGTGGCTATTTTATTAGTGTAATAAAGTTATCTGGGAGAAATTGGTGATAGAAGAGTTGAACTCGAGCTGCGCTGCTCTAATCAAACTCTTGTTTGAACCTGAGTTTTCTGACTGAAATCTTATTATCTTCTACAAAAAATCACTTTTGCCTCCTAAACGTTACAGGATCTGACTGCTCAATGATGCATTCTCCATAAGCTGAGTGTTTACAAAGGCCCATGTGTTTCTGATGTTTTATGACCCACATTAATCCCTCGTTATGTACTTCCAGGGTCCTCTGTGACCTTACACTGTTGGAGAGTACAGGCAAGAAAACAAAGAAAAGCCTCTTGCTGTGCTTTGTCCTGATTTCACACAGCCAGTGTCCCTGCTTGAAGGATAATTCCAGTTGGGAGTAAATTATTGTCACCTTTGAATGCCCTATTTTACTTCCAACCCCAAAAACGAGACCGAAGGGGACACAGCGGAGATTAGAATTCCTGTTGTTCTGCAGCCATTGTTGTTCAGTCCTCAGTGACCGAGAGTGAAAAGACAAAGTTGCTCCTATTAAAACTCCAGCATCCAGCACTGAACTTTAACAAACACAAAAATAAAAAGTAATTGTATGAATGACATGACATGAACTCCGGACAATTAGGTCTGGACATTTTCTGGGCTATTTACCACAGTTTGTCATTCACATATGAAGAACACAGCTGGAGATTCTCCGGGTCAGACACGCACACAACAACAGGAAATCTCCAAAACATTACTGAGGTGAGTGGTGGAGCCTGGGAAGAGCATGCAGAGGCAGGGCATGATGTGTAAATTCTGCCACGGAAATGACCTGTTTTTGTTGACAGCAAATCGACCCTCATTTATCAAAGCACTCAAATCTCTTTTTTTTATTTTTATATTGTTACTTTATCAACACCTCTTTTTCATCCTGAGATATTTGTACCATGATGTAGACAGTCCCTCTCTCAGTCTCTAGCACAGACTTTCTGTTAAACAGCTGCAGTCTCTGGGTCCCATGGTGGCCTCAGGGTTAAGCTAGAACTTCCCCAGTTCACGTTCCGGACGAAGACCTTTGTTGATGTCCTTCCTCATCTCCCTCTCCTCTCATTTCCTGTCATCTCTCCACTGTCATGTATCTAATGGAGTTGATTCGATCGCTCCCAAGAGTTTCATGCGTTAAATAAGTCTAGTGCCCCTTTAAAGGGATGCACTCATTAACTAGTCACCACTATTTTGGTTTTTCTGTGAACTATCCCTTAAATGATGTGTTGGCGATATTTAAGCAAAATTAAATCCATCTATTCCTCCATTTTCTACCACTCATAATTAAGTCTAGATCCTGTAATGCCTTTATTACTATTCTCAGTATCATTTCGTACTGATCTGAAGAAACATGGAGGGGGTGTGTGTATCCAACATGGACCGTGGATACAAACACCCGTGTATCCACATGGCCCAGTTCAGTTTTCACATGGGAAGCTGGTCACAGCAGTGTCTCGTTGGGACTCATGGTGGGGAGAGGGACAGGAAGCCACAAATGAGAACAGAAGCTGTTTATATTGCCTTGTGCATACCAGACTGTCCATGTTCATGTTTGGGTCACCCTCAGGGCAAGTGGTCAGATGCCCCTGGGCCATGGACCACTGTTGTGAATGTAAATCCCCAAATAATGTAATTGCTGGTGCTTTTGTGCTTAAACACACATACTCTCTCTCTGCAGGTGAAATAAAACTAAATGAGCCCAAAGAACAGTATTGCCCTGGAGGCCTTTTGCAGTTTATGTAGAGCTGTAAAGAAAAAATCTCTCCTGTTTGACTTCAATGTTTGAAAAATAAACTGTTTTGGGGGGTAAGGGTTGAAAAGACAAGCAGTGGGCTGAGGAAACATTGTAGTGAAGCAGATTGCATCTGAGGTCATTCCACAGTGTAATTTCCCCTCTGAAGCAACATTTCTACATGGACAGATTGATGCTGCACAGGTCAAGCCGAGCCAAAGAGCTTCTTTTACAGCTTGGAGCTCTGTGTAGAGGAAGTAGAAGTGCATGTTCTCTGCCCTTTTCAAGCACAAGCATGGACCTCTGAACAGACCAGAGCGTATTTCATCCCTGCCTCGTCACATTCAGCTTCATAACATGAACAAAAGCTTAAGAATTTCCGTAGTTTGGGGCCGGATGCTATTCCAGTATATCTTGCTCCTTAGGGAAGCAGAGCTGATATTTCCCCCGGGGTTGTGTTACTTTATCGCTCTAACAGCAGCCAGGGAGGTTTAAACGGTGTTGTAAAGTAAATCTGAAAATGTTTTTCTTGAAAGCATAACCCGAAAACTACACAATAATGTTTGTGATTTCCTAGAAATTGTTTCAGTTTAGGTTAAACAAGAGCTTCCTCTGAGGGATCAGGACCAAAGACTGAGATAATGATCAAGTCGGTGAACAGAGGACAAATCCAAACAACAATCTGCAGATCTGCAGCCACTGCCCCAGGTCTGGTGAGCTCATGTCAACTTCGGTAGTTGTTGTCTGGAACCAAATACTCCTGACTCACAGTGACACCGAAATCATTAACTATACCACACTCTGGTGTAGCGTCCAGGTCGATTTTGTAATTAAGTTTGCGCCTTTCGATTGATTCTGACCAATGTCAGAGAGATAAAACCAAAGGTGACAGATGATGGACTTCCGAATGTTTGTGTTTAAATATGTTTGTAAGGCCTTGAAGATTCTATAAAATACTCTTTAATCATATTAAGTGTGAACTCCAAGGGAGGCAAATTATTGTAAAAAATAAAAACATTGAGTGTTTTAGGGTTGGTTCAGCTGCCAAAACTGCAGCAGTGCTCCATGTTACACAAGTCTGCGGGAATCTATAAAAAAAGGTGTTTTGTTTAGGATTACTAAGAGGATGGGGGTGGAGAGCACTGACACCTTTGTCCAAAACCACTCACTGTAGCTCAGCTGGGTTTCGATCTGGTGAGTGTGAAGGCATCAAGCCGTACAGTGACCCCTCGTGTGGAAGCATCTGCATTCATTCCATCCCTCCAGTCATTTACTCTAGTTTTTTCCACTCATTTGTCACCTTCTGGATCAGTGACTGTGTGAGTTAATTGTGCTGTTGGATATCAGTAGAAGAGAGCAGCAGATGGCTCTGTTTGAGTTCAATCAGGAGTTACAGTTTGTCGCCACATTAGCCAGGTTTCCATCCAAATGCAGCACACAGACAACTGTTTGCACAAGAAAACGTGAATAAATTCAGTTTTTTCCATTCATTGCTGCTTTGTGACTATTAAGAGATGGTTTACTGTTGCTGGTATCTTGATATCTGGCATAACGGACGACATAACAGCCAAAGCATCTTAAATATCCCCCTTGTGGCTGGTTGCAATATAGGTTATAAACCCTGTCTCCTCCATGTTCGAGGATGGGACATGGACTAAACTAAAAAGTCAGAGTACATGGCAGATAATAATCAGGACAATAGCAGGACGCTGAACAATGACGCAGCAACATTTTGCGACACTTTCTGTTAAAATGATTCTGGTGTAGGTTCTGAAACAAGTTGGCTGTTGTCAATATGAAATATACTTGCAGTCCTTTCAGTTTAGTTTGAAAGCTAATCTGTTCAAATTGGGATTAATTTCTCTGGTTTCTTCTGTGGAATTTAGGGGTCAGAGGTCAGGGTCAGGGTCAGTGTAAAGCTTCTCAACTCAACCCTGATCCTCTAGTCTCCTCTCTCACAAAGCCACTGGTTATCACTTTATCTCCTGAATAAAGTATATTTTTAAATGTTTGGTCAATCACATTGAGAGTTGTTAATCAGTGGGACCAAGGAGTTGTTAATCAGTGGGACCAAGGAACCTCAACACAATATTTCTTTTCCTCAACATTTGAAGAAAGCAATATGTGCTTCACTTAAACTCAACACCAACATGTTGTTAATGAAAATGAATTTCCAGTCATTCAAACTCACACTGCCAGCGCTTTGAAAACCAATGTTCCTTGAAATTAGCTATTTCTCATCATTATCATCCAGAGCACTCATCCATTACCTGAGCTAAAATCGAATGGCACCTTTTCACTCCAATTAAGAAAAGAGCTTCATAAGCATGCGTTAGTAGTCAGAGCAAGTCAGTGTTCTGCAAACAAAGTTCTATCTGTTGCTAAACTAAGGATCACTTAAGAAATACATCAAATAAAAGTTTATTTTTCTTAGACAAAATTGTAACAATGAAATATACAGTGGGGAATAAACTGATTAAAGTAAATGCTGGAAGGTAAACGGCCTCACAAAGCAACATTTATTATATTAATAGTTTGACATTTTATAACATACCCTACACAATTCACTTTCTTGCCAAGATTAGAAGATTTGTAACCACTTCGATGCCTGTACAGTAAATATAAAGCTGGTTAGCTAACTAGAAACCACAGACTATGTGTCTTCACTTCCTCTCACTACCACGAAATGGAGCCAAAATAGCCTTGATACAAACACCACCATCTAGCGAGTCTGTGTTATAGCGATCAGGAGCTAGAGCCACAGTATCCAGGTCTTGCTCATTCACATGCTCAACCAATCATTACTTAGTCTCAGCTGTCATTCATGTTGTTTCACCTCATTTCAACATTATCAGACAACTAATTCAAATCAAACTTACTGGATAAATCAACAATTGAACGGACATCAGTGTGAAAAGAAACAAACTTAAATGACAGTAACTTTGACTTTTATTTTGGTCCCTCTCCAAGCCACTAACATGGAGGAGGCAGGGTTTATGATGTTTACTGCAGACCCCCACCAGGTGGCGATCAATACGCGTTGGCCTCACTCTTAGGGAGCAGTTATGTCATCCATCTTTATTAACAGTCTATGATAGAAACAGGGGGACACAGCAACTCTCGCTCTGTCGAAAGATTATACAATATTACCCAGAAACACCTCTGGAGCTCAGTAATTAACTCTTTACATCTTGTTTGTTTATTCTCTGCAGAAATTAAATGTACAACAAGTTAGCAAAATAACTGTGGCTTAGATTTGGCCCACACCCACCACAGTCAACCCTTGGACGGTTGGCTCCTGTTTGCCGGATCTGGGCCACAAGCAAGGCAGAGCAATACCAAATGTCAGTCAAGAATGAATCAAATATACCAGGACTGGCCCAAGTCTTGTATTGAGCACAACATCTTGACCAAAAAAGGCAAACACTTGAGTTTAAGTAATTGGTTGGCATCTGCTATTTTACATGTGAGCTGTTTCAGGCTCACTTCAATTTAGTCTGGGTCAGAATTAGAAAGGCCAGCAGTGCTGCATTGTTTCCTGAAGTGGCCCACGTCCCTATGCTACGTGGTTACGCATCCACATTCTACACACATGCATTAGACACACTCAGACTCAAATAATAACATACCGATTCAAACATTTGTCACTGTCTAATATCTCCCCCAGCACTAACTGCAACCATGTGTTCACAGCATCTGAGCTTCTCCTAAAGATGAATGTGCTCCAAGTGGCTGCTCTCTCACAGTTTCACAACTTAGATTCGATTTTTATTGGGTTACACTGCTGATAATGTTCCCAAAGGCAAAATGCACCGGCTTCTATGAGCAGATATTAATGCTGCTCCTGAAATGGTGACAAAGAACAACTTTATCTTGGCCTGAGCACTTTTCTTCTCTTTGCCTCCTGGGATGAAGTGCGATGAATGACACTAAACAGAAGTGGTTTTGATATCTGTGTTCGTTCACTGGCAAGAAAAAGCCCCTGAAATGACTTTACACTTTGAGCTGCATTGAGAAACTTTGCTGCATACCTGACAATTTGGAATTCAGCAAACGCTGGTAATCCAACTCGCTCTCACCGGCGTTGACTGAGTACAGACATCCACAGAAATATTCCAAGTCCCTGGTCCTCATCACTGCTGGAGGATCTCATGGTCTACAGCAATTCTCAGGATGAAAATATCTCCCTCCTTATGGAGATTTGGCTATGCTCAATGTCAAGAGAGCTATCTGTGAGGTCTTATTTTGGGACTTATTTACAAACTTCCACGCAAAGTTTATTTTGACTCATGTACTTTTTCCCTTTTGGCACGTCCTGTGAAAAAGATTATCACAATGCCACGAAGAAACTTTCTTGTTGTTCATGTTGTGCATCGAAAAAGATCTCTTGAATATAATGTGAAGCTCTCATAGTGAGTGCAGCACAGGAGTTTTTCCACAGTTTGTTGGAGCGGCAACAAATAACTCACGTATGACCTCAGCTCATGATTACTCACATCAGCAAATCCACGTTATCTGTTGCCAGTTATTGACTGAGCGGATGCACTCGACGTCCACACACTGTGAAGGATCCTGGGAGCTGAGATTTATAGCGGCAGCAAAAATATATGACCCTATAAATAAACCATCTACCTTTGGGAAGGATAACTCTGTCCGGCGAGGAAATCATCTCTCTACTCAGATGTAATGGGACCAGCTGGTGGTTATGGATCATCAGAATACCGTGCAGTCTCTTTGCTACTTTAACAGATAAAACCCCCAGCAAGGTGAATCAATGGTGACCTTGTGTGACACATTTCAGTCAGGCAAAGATGGGATACATTTATTCCAGAGATGGAGATAAGAGTTATTAAATTGACAACCTGTGACCCTTGGCAAATCCGATTAATGGAATCAAGGGGATGGTGTTTTTATTCTAATAAGAATATTTTGGGGCAAGAGGGGTTGTATGTTAATATAAGCAATGAAGGAATATGTGATGTGGGAGAAAAGGTTGCTCTTTGTAGCAAATTATTAACCGACCTTGTAGATTCAATCCGCTCTGAGGAGCTTGGTCAGCTTTGGCTGGGGGGTAGAGTGATCGTCCTCTAACCAAAATTCCGGCGGTGCAATCCCAATCTTCCCATCTGCGTGCTTAAGTGTCCTTGGGGAAGATACTCAGCCCCAAATTGACGCTCATTGAAAATGGAGGTGCTACCCATAAGTGGACTGTATGAATGTGTGTGTGTGATACTTCATTTTTAACATGGCAAACGACTGTTTCAACAAATCACCTACTAGAAATGAAGCCAAAATATTGCGGAACGCTGCCATCTTACCGATTTAGAGCAACAGTCTTCACAGTAGTGACTAGGGTTGGAGCTGAAGTGTCGAGCAATCAGGAGTTAGTCTCAGCCATCAATCACTATGTTTCACCCCATTTTAATACAATTAAAAAACAAATTAATAGCAAACTAACAATAAAATTAAACACTTGAACATTCATCAGTGAGAGAATAATTTTAGAAAAAGACATTTGCTTTGGCTTCACTTTTGAGGAGCAGTCATGTCGTCATTCTTCACGTTCAGTCTAAGCAGCTGAGAATAACTTTGGCCCATCAACTTAAAAAGTGACTGTGGTGTTTACAGCTTGTGTTCTTCCAGTGACCTAAATATGTATTTTTACAGATTACAATTTTATTGAAAACAATCATAAAATATTACATAAATCTCTTGAAAACAAAGCCTACTAGTAGTCTTGCTGTTCATCTACAATAGTTTAACATAGATTTATGCCTTTAACATAATTATACTTTGATAGGTAAAGAGACATCTGTGTCCGAAAAGGATCAAAAGAACAAATACAATCAGAGAATAAGACCCGGTTTGAAAAGTAACCAAACTTGTCCTTCACAGGATGCATGATTTTATTCTCTACAGTTACTAATTTAAGATTGAACTCATACAGTATGTTCAGGCTTCTTGAGGATGTGATGGAAAACCGCAGAAAGGGCAATGACCTTCAACTTAAGCACATACCAGCTAAACCACAGCTGTGCTGTAGATATTTTCTTTGAATACAGTCAAGGCAGCAGGGGTTGAGAAGAGAATCATGTTTTGATGAAGAAAGGCCAGTTTTATGTACTGACAGCTTTTCTTTCTCTACAGGGGGCCTGGTGTGACCTCAGTGAGTCTGGGCCGGGGGTCCCCGCATCACAAACCTCTTGCTCCTTTCAAAGACCTTTTCTAATGTCAGATGACCAAACAAAGGCTAACCAAACAGACTATGGGAAAGATCTGTGTCTATTCCCATAGAAAATATCCCATTATTTTCTATAAACATGTTTTCTCCACAGGAAAACCTTCCAGTAGATTCCAAAGCATCACGATCAACCAACTATTGCTCATCTGAGGTTGCTGGTGTTTGTTACTGAGTAAATGAGAGGAGAAACATGACTTGACTAATGTAGATTCTTCCAATCAGGGGCACTTGATAAGATTAAAGAGTAATTCTGGTGTTTTTCAACCTGATCCCTAAGTTAACAAATGTGGCTGAGTAAATGAATGACACTTATTGTGAAATTGTTATTCTGGGTCTGGCAACATTACAATGTCTCGCTTGAAGAGAAGTCTCACATGCAAGCATGCAGCAGCTAGTTGTCCCTCCTTCGCTTGATGCCTCTCTCTCCTCCTTTTTCTTCAATTTGTGGGAGCTCTTTGTTTGTATACTCCGGCTCAATCAGCTTCAGTCACTATGACATGCAACTGACTTTTATACTAGAAAGTATAAATATTCATGTTAAAACGTAGGGAGTAATGTTAAGATAGCTGAAAAGTCTACTTAAGTACTATAACAAAGTATTTGTTACTTCTCTCTACAATCATATTACAGTAGGACTTTAGTTTATAAACAACCCAGAAAAGACAGAATACAGAGATCAATGCTCATTTGAGAGTTCAGTCGTGCAAAAACCAATGGTGCAACAACACAGGCCTGAATGCTTGCAGGCTCTGTTATGCTGTGGGGGTCACCCTGCTGGTATCGTTTCCACTTCCTTTTAGATGGAAGCGTAAATCAATACAATGTTTGTTCTTAATTTGATGATGAAACATCCTGATGTGAGTGGTCTCTTCCAGTGATTACAGTGACCTCATCCATATGGGGGGTCCCTCGATGGTTTGATGAGTAAAAATGATGTGACTCACATGCTGTGTCTTCCGAACACATTTATCTATAAGCATATTTCTTCTTGTAGATTACAAGGCATCTGATTTTTCGCTTTAAACAACATTGTGTTCATTTCTTCTCTATATACACACTGTTCTCCACAGACCAGACAGCCTGCGATGGGTTTCTGCCGGTAAACGTCCCTTTGAACCAATTCATATGAGAAAAGAAAAGTGAGAGTGGGATGAGCAATGAGAACAGTGCACCTGTATCTGAAGGACATCATGACCTCTTCAGTTAAAAAAATCGATGTGAATAGACAGCTCCAGCAGGTCATCGCTCATATGTCTCGACCTTTCGTTCCTTCTACCGAGGAGCCATTGTTACGTTTGTTTGGGATATTTGTTTGGCCACTTTTAGTACCTCAATCTCAGGGACATATTTTCCAGTCTTCACAGGATATTCTGAGAAACGCAGAAACATTGGCACAGGCTGACTCACCCTCTCCTCACCCTAACTCAATAGGTTTTCATTGACGCTTCAATGCTGAGGTCACGTGACCTGTCTTGGCACTATTCTTTTGGATCAATAAACAAAAATGGGTCTACTTGCTTTATTTTGCCAGAGAAGCAAGCAATGCATCACAGCAACTGTCAACAGGCTGTCTATGCGTCCAATTAAGATTCCTACTTTTGTAGATAAACATTGTGGAGAGAAAACTTTATCTGGAAAGATATAACTTACGTGGTTAAATTCTTGTAGCGTCTTGTTTTAGTCATAGTTCAAGGTAAAATAACTAATTAAGAATGTGAAGTTATCCTTGACTGACCTTATGAATATTAATCAGCATTTTGTTGAAACAGATCAACAGATAACTTTATTTTTAACATGACAGACGACTGTTGCATGAGTTTCACCAAATCCAAAATGTCAACAGACAAATTTGATCAAGATACATGGCACAGAGCAGAGAGGACAGACAACTGACAAGTTTGGCTTTCTCAGTGTAACCACAACAAATATCCTCGAGCAGACGACCAACACAGAACGTCAGATGAAACCCACAAACAAAATCCACACATACATAAATGCCACTATTAAAGCCAATGGGGAAAAAAAGTATTTATTCAGTTGAGCCGAACTTCATAAAGTGTCCAGAGTCACACTAGCAGCTCTGATGTACAGCTAATTATCAGTTCATAGTATAATATGGTGCAACTGAGATGCTGAGAATGTGATCTGTTATGAATGTATTATGGTTATTATTATCAGTAGTAGTAGTAGCACTAGTAGTAGTAGTATTAGTAGTATCTATGTCATTAGGATTAATCATATAGGGACTGTGAATGTTGTTACAAAAGGTTATCTGTATATCATCCAGAGTGTTATTGAGATATTTCAGTCTGTGTTGTCTTAACTGAAACCAGTGATCTATAATGTGTCGGATGCAGTTTGTGTGTAGCTCAGCAATAATGTGTTGATGTACTTTCTCTCTGTCTTTCTCTTCCTCTCTCAGCCTCAGGTTTATTCATCCTACTTTGTCTAAACAAGACAGGAAAACATTTCCTTGATATATTGTGAGTGCATAATTTGAACGAGTGGCTTTTACTTATTCATTTAACTCTAGCGGCACAGCGCCAATATTAAATTAATTTTGTTGCACAGCATTGATTAGCATACAGAGATGTGCTCATCGTTCACCGATCGACTCACAAACGTCTGCATTCTCCATTTTTTCTCTTTTAATTTTCTTGATGGGCTAAAACACAGGCCGGAACCAGATATAAGCAGTTGAACAGAATTAAACTGTGTTAGTCCATAAAAAAACTCCATGATTGTTGAAACTTCAATGAAATCAGCTTAAGGTTTGTTGTCAAAGACAGATGAACAAAGAAAGTTGAAACGCTATAATTTATCTGATCTCTTCTTATTCTCATGTCAGTAGTGGAGTGTTTTAGTTTGTCAGCTCTGTTGTTCCGCAAAGTACACACCATCACACACACACACTCCTGGGCGTACATCTCCATACTACACACTCTTTTATCACAACCTGTGCCAAAAGTGACAATCAATCTTCAGTTCTGACGACAGAAAGCGGCTCAAAAACACACACACATTCCTTTGAAAATAGCCAAAAAATTTCACCAACTGCTGGAATAAGATGGCGTTCAAAAAGATTGCTGGTATTGAAATGTAAAGTTATAGGCAGAGTCCTGAATGTGGAACAAAATTACTAAAAATATTAATTGTATATATAACAGAGGGGGGTTGCCACCAACATGCAATCTGATAGAGTCAAAGATGATGGAGCTAACAACCTGTCACTGGAGGTGGCAAGTCGTTAGCCCCGCGAGGACATAAGGTGCAGTTTCATTTCCATGCATAAACCTGACAATCATCCGCTGAGTTGGTCACAAAAACCTGCTGAGGACAGTTTTACGAGGTATTTTGTGACCTATCGAACCCCTTATCTCCACAATCCTGCCGAGCAAATGCTGAAGACATAACCAAGTCTCACTTTCCTCAAAAAACCTCTGAGGCAATCATGTAATGGTTGGGGCTCACCACACTGCTGAAGTGTCAACTCAGCAGCTCGCTGTGAATGTATAGGCTGGGCCGGTGCCAGGCCATTTGCAGCCTCAAGCATCAGCAGCCAAGAAACCCCTCTCATGAGCACACCGTCCTACAACCTCAACTGCACACACACACACACACACACACACACACACACACACACACACACACACACACACACACACACACCTTCTTTTTGTCTATGTCCAACAACCTGTGCTTACAGACTGGTTCCGCAGCCATGAGCATTTCTGATGGGGTCAGCCAGGAACCATACGAGAGCTTTATCAAATTTAAGTGGTAGTACGCTCACTGCTTCCTACTCCTTGTTGTCAATTATAAATAGTGGCTGCAGGAAAATGCTGGACTTGCAGTTTCCCCACTATTGGAGGAAATCACCTCTTTGCCAGCTGTTCTTTCCAGCAAGGCAGGTATCACATCAATGTGCGGCAGTAAATGCCCCATTGCATGGTGTACGTATATAACAGTACAGGCAGTCATCGTGACGGTGTGGGCAGATATGATAACTTATCCTGGATGGGCAGTGATGTGAAGAGATGGGAAGCAGAAGTCGAAGCAGACAAACTGAAACCCACAGAGAGGCTGAGTTAAAAGATAGTGTTTTCGAGCTATATCCTACCAGATAATCTCAATCATGCCCCAGGCATGTAACAAGCAAGAGAAAGACTATTCATCTGCTCTTTTGTGCAGCCAAAACAGTTTGGTCTCCTCTAGCACACTGGCAGGCGAGCAGCATTGATGAAATCCATTTTCTTCTCCTTTCATTAGTCTTTACTGAGTGATGTGTGCTGCTGAGCCTCCCCCAAGCTGTCATGTAATCACCAGGATGGAGATGTCCTTAAATAATTGTAGCACTCTGGTCCAAGATCCACAAGCACAAGAGTCATTTTCAAATTGTTCAAACTCCGAAGAGTCGGATTGGACCAAATCACATTACATGATCCGATCAGACAGATGCAGTCACTGTGTCAACAAGACTGTTTCTGCAAATTTCAAAGTTTGAATGTGTTGCCTAGCATTTCCAGAGGGAGGTCATATTACAGTGTAATCAACACATAACACAACAACCCACAACTGAAAGCAATATCGGAAGAAACTGCAGGAACAGACATACAATGTAATGCATCATTATTAAATGTACAATATAACATTGGCTGCTGGGGGGTCTCTTAATCAAAACGATAACAAAAGACATAGTTGGATGACATCGTGAATGACATTGTGGATTTCTCATAGTTTGAAGATTGTTGTAAACATACTGGATAATGTGGGTAGTGGGGACCACATAAATAACAAAGGTCTATTTTTTTTGGACATTTTAATGTTAAATTGTTGCTTATCTATGAAATATTGTGAAAAGGGGAAAAGAAAACCTAAGCATGACTCTCCTCCCACCGTGATTCAGAGCAGGTAATGTGAAAAACTGTTTTTGTCTAGTTATCCACAAGATTACCAAAAGCGTAATGACTCTTTTCAGCTGATTATTATCATTTTTTCAAAACTGCTCCTGCTGAGAAAATAATTCATCTCTCTCTGATATTTAAAATCAGATATCCTCTTTATCACTGCACTCGTTCACAGGGAGGACAGGGAGTGAGAAATGTAAGAAAATTGTGTGATTGCTGTTCAAATGCAAATTCAAAAGAACTTAAGGGATAAAGGAGTTGAGAATGTAGTTCACGTATTATATATATATTTAAATGATAGCCGTGTACACGATATCCACGGACACGTATTCCCAATTGCACTAGAGCGCATTTACAGTGGAGTAGAAGCAGCTTCTTAAAATATTAGCAAAATGCTATAATCAGCAGTCTGACTTGTGGTGAAATGAGGGGAAATAGTTTCTTTTCACCTCATCTACATTTCAACTGAAAAGCTTTGGGATTCTTCCACAGCAATTTACCATCGCAATAATCAGCCCAGTGCTGTGGAATCTATCACAGCTGCCAGACGAAGACAACTAAGTTCATGGGAAAAAAAGATTCTAACACACAAATTTATTGAAGTTTTGTTTAAAGTAAAAGAAACAAACAAAGTAGAGTTGGTAACTGGTCAGTCGCTCTGAATGCAGAGATGATGCCCAGCAAATCCCAGCAGAGTCCCAGAGGAGAGTTTAACTTCCCTTCGGCTTTTCAGTGACAATCATTGGAGACTTGGACGGCTATGTGGTTTTCCTGTCTAAGATATGTCATGATATCCCAAATACGAACCATTAAGCAGGAGTCCAATGTCTGTTGTCTGGGAAACAAAAATATTAGCTCGGCTTCTGTTGGCCTCCGTCTGGTGTCTGTGTTGTGGTTTTGGGGAAATGTGCAAGCAGGTGGCGGAGCCTGTCACATCCATGAGCTGAGGTGTGAATCGTGAGCTGGTTCAGAGGAAACCAGATGGGATCTCCCTTGTTTCAAGGGAGAGGCAGGAATCTGAAGACTGAAGTGAGCATAATCATAATAAGTATAATAAGTATAACACTTATAGAAAGATTTATACATCACTAGTAACCTGATATGCATAAAACAATTTTTAGATGCTATTCATCAGATTGTAAAAATACAAGGGGTTAAGGTTTGGGTTATTATAAGATAATTATTTGTAACGGTTAATTGTGTCTAACGAGTTGTTATCTCATTATAAAGTTAAAGATATAGTAAGTAAAAATTCTAAATTAAAATGTCTAAAAACAACTAGACCTATGTTGTAGATTTTGTTGACTTGTTTCCAACAATGTTCAAAGACAGGGAATTCCACAATTTTATCCAATGTAATAGGACGTTTAGTTTGTGTAGCCTTTTTATTGCGTCATATCTGCCTTGTCAGTGACCCAACTCCCATGATCCAACACTGCTTCATGATCATCAAACAAGGTATTGTGATGTTGTTTTAATTGAGAGCCCCCTGGTGGCCAAAGTTACATAATGTACATTTAAAAAGACCAACATTTACGTGAACAGATGTTTATTCACAGAACGGCGATGTCACCTTGCAAACGAATTGGTTGGTCAGTGGGCAGTGCTTTTATACTGGTAAGTTTACCATGTGATTAACCCCAATAAGCGCAAATCACGGTTTGTACTACATGCCCCTGGTTTGATGACAATGTGAGGGATCATGGGAGGTGAAATCTTCACTACCATCGCCACTTACTGGGAGAGCTTCGACAGCAGAACACACAGCACATAGCAAACAATAATCATGATTCATTACAAGTGAACTACAGAAACAGTGGAAGGAAAGACCAGCCGACTGCCTAACCAGCAAACTCAGTGTTTTCCCTTCCTCGTACAATGCAATCAAAATGAAACGTCTTGTTACCTTGAACCTGAAAACGTGGATTTCTCTGGGTTTGAACATTGTTGGAAACATTTTGGATAATGTAGGTAAATAAGTCAACAAAATACGCAACAAAGGTCTAATTGTTTTTAGACATTTGGATGAGGAATTGTTTCATATTACATCTTTAACACACCAGCCCTGAGGTTGAAAATCCAGAGCTCAGTGTTAGAGATGAAGCTTTCCAACATCCCATGCGATTCACTACACATCGTTCTTGCCAACTAGTGTTTTGGGGAATGTAATTTTACCAATGAGAGATGTGTTCTCTTATGTAACTGCAGGTAATAGAGGCTATTTTTACAGACTCCAAACATTCTGAAATGAAACTTCCTCCTGGTGATGGATAGAAAAACGTGCCAGCCGTGATGCAACGTATCCTGTTATTCTCTCCAAGACAAGTGCCCAAACGTATTGAGAGAAAGAAACCTGGAGGAGCTAATTGTGTTCTCTAGCTTTGTATCTCGGCTCCTTGAGTCTATTTATGGCCCGGACAAAATGGTATTACTGAATCCAGTAGATATGCCAGTATCCTCTGGGTTGCGACAGATTACACAACATCCATGTATGGTGTGGGAGAAGCTACACAAGGCAGCGGGAGCCTGCTCGTCCAGGTGGGCCGCCATAGAATGGGTTTGAGTGGGCTTCACAAGTGCTTCTCTGCCTATTGATGGAACAAAACCATAACGGGAGTTTTACTTTAACATGTGAAAGTTTGATGTAATGTCTGGTATATTTGAGTGTCATTGAAAAAAACATTGCTATCCCTCATACTATTTTGTTTTCAATGAAAAAATTAAGAAACTACGCCTGTAATTTATCTGATTATTTTAGGCAGAGTACTTTACTTTGACACTTTGATTTTGCTCGATTAATATTATTATTACTACTATCATTAGTATTATAATGATTATTATGATCATTATTATCGTCAGTAGTAGTAGTATGAATATACTATCATTATTATGTTCATTACAACAACCAGTCTTTCAGAATTCAAATGAGATGTTCCTGGTCTCTCTCTAATTCATTTTTCCTTTTTCCATGGATTAATTTGTGAAGCACTTTGTAACCTTGTTTAGATAAGCGCTATACAAATGAAGCTATTATTATTATTATTTCTAGAAGCTTCCCCTCGTTAAAAAGGATTTTTTTTTTTCACAAACGTTTTTCATTGTGGGAACTGTGTTGTTTCTCTATAGAGACCTTACTATTAAGTGCCTTGAGGTAGTGTATGTTATTGGCTATACAAATAATATTGAAATGAACTTGAAATTTCCTTTAGCTAAGGATCTGAAAACAACACTAGTTGATCATCATGTGCTTCAGAGCTGATGAGCAGTCAACCCTGTCTAAAGCTCAGTCAAATCATTTATTCATCTTGCCTTTTACTTTTACTTCTGTTTGTTCAGTGTGGTAATAAATGCATTTGTCTCCCTTGGTGAACTGAATAATGATGAACATGTGGAGTCAATGAGCAGAGTACAACCGTGACCGGGCCAGACGGCGCCCAGGCCTTGAACAGGAGCATAAGGTCAAAGTGAGACTCGAACCTCTCACCTCTCAACTCTTTGCAGGAGTGAAACTATTTCACCCAGATAACTGAACTCAAACAGTTTAATGCAAAAGATCGGCCAGATGAAATTAAATCAACAGTTGTTTTTCTGAAATGAGATCATACAAAGAATAAATAAATCTCTGGCATTACTAAAACAAAGTACTCTAAATTTGGATATATCTTTTTCTACCGTTTAGGAGAAAAACATCTTCTTTCTAAATCCCAGATTAATGTTAAAAAGGATAAAGATAATGACAAATCACGGCTCAAATCGTGGAGCCATGTCTTCAAAAAGAAATTGCTCCGCGTCTCATGTAATTTAAGATTTAGTTTTGCTTTCCCTGCCAAGAAGAAAAGTTGATCCTCTTGAATTTAAGGCAAATCCCCACCACTGAAGCGAACCGACAGACGGTGGACGCTCCCGCTCAAGTTGAGTTTCCACCGAGCGATATGAGACTGGTCAGGGCACTTGGCAGCGCGCTGAGAAGCAGAAGCTTTTATGATACTAGAAAGCTCAGTCTATTCAATCAAATCAAATGGGCAGTGAGATGCAGTTCACCATGGCACTAACGTTCAGACACAGATCTGAACTGAGATACTTCCAGGAGGTTCGTCTTTTAAGAAAGATGAACATAATACCTGAGTGTGTACATGTAAGGATTGAGACACAGTGAAGGAATGCTTCCCCTGACTGTCACGTTTCAGGGATGTCTTGATTTACAGTCACACGTCTCACTGAGCTCTGGAGATTCTAATGGTGTCTGTATGAAAACTATGTTTGGTGAGTTGAGTTATTTATTTCACTCAGCTGTTTTGAGTTGATCTCCAAAGCACTTTTCATGTCACTGAAATTATGATCTGCTTATTAGGAAATAGTTCAAGTGCAGCAAGGCTTCCTGGGGTCCACCCTAAATACTTCTAATAAAAATTGAACGCACCAAAACATAAATTAAGACAATAATCTTATTTGAAATCATATATATATGTTTTTTTTTGCAAAATATATATGTATATTTGCATATTGTTCCATATAACAGTTTGATGAAAGGCCTTTTTATATGTCGTTTTCTAGCAGTGCTCCGGGTGTAACCAAACATGATCCCTCATATGAGAAGATGGAACACCTGCAGAACACAGAGAAGTTGGTCGTCCTGAGGTGATTTTCAATTCTAGTTTAATAAAATTGGTTATTTTCAAATGAGTTGATGAGATGAGACCGAATAATGACACCAGCACTGTCCAAATACAACTGATTCACAAATCAGTGTGAACACAGATCTTTGTAATGAGATTTTTCTCACAATACAACTTTGGAAATCAACAGAACTGGTGACTCGTTCTACCTCAGCCATGGAAGTTGTGTTTTCGTTGGTTTATTCCTGAGGAGGTTCCCACAAAAGCTGCTGAATCAATTCCCATCACACTTGGTGGAAGGATGGGGCCTGGACCTGAGAGGAACCTTTTACATTTTGAGGCAGACATGGATTAAAGGGAAGATTTTTTTATGTTTCTTTATAACTATTTTTAATGACAAATAAATCATCTCTGTTTTTATCTGACCATGTCCTTTCTCCTTTAAATGTCTATTGTAAGAACTGATCATCCTGTGTAGGATTGTTGGACCCCAGAGGAGGTATGTGCTCTGCGGAGTGCAGGTCTAGTTTTGCTTCTGTTTCTTTTACTTCTTTGCTTGCTGACCAGCTATTTAATTGAGAGTGTGGCTCTATCTTACAGACCATTCGAGTTGCCCGATCCAAAACCAACATCTGCTCTCTCTTTTCTGTTTTGCATCTGGGTTTTTCTTTGAGTTTTTATGGAAATGAAAGCTGGTTAGGACATTTGAATATGCCAGATTGGAAGCTGTTAAATTACACTTCTGAGCTGTGAAGATGCTGTTAAATTTATGATAGCGTTGCTTTTATCACACAGGTACATTATCAGTGATCAACAACAAACACAAAAAACAGCACATTTAAAAAGAGAAGATGTTTAATATTTGAGAATAAAGGATAAATATTTATATCAAACAGTCTACATTTAACATGCTTTTGTTTCATACACTAGTTCAAATTCAACATCCCAGACCTTCATGGTTGAAAAGAAAACCTGAAGTCATAAACAGTCCTGAGGAGAAAGAGTCAATATAGACTATATTTCCAACTAAATGTTGTAAATCTCAAACGTGCAGCACAGTGGGTAAATAAAATCACACTCAAAGAGTTGAAGTATTCCCGATGAAACTGAATGTCTTCTGTTTTATTGCCTTGAATCATAAGAGTTTCACTTCTCTGCAGGTTTTGAGAGGATTCGTTTTTTCCACACTTTTGTCGACCACTGTTACATCATAAGAAGGTTAAAATGCTCTTAAACAGGAGGAACCACAGCTTTAGGAGGAATGTGCATGCGTCTGAACTCAGCCCATTAAATCAGTCACTCCAAATTGAGATTACTTTTCGAGCTCCTGTGCTTTACCATAATAGGAATATACTTCAGGAGAAATACCTGTTTTAGGAGGGGCCATTTTATGTGATTTTCTTATCTACTTATACCTTTTTGGCTTAAACCTTCAGGTTGCCTGTCTGGACACATTATTTACATTGTGAAGTATTTCATGAACCGCACAGAAGTAACCTGAGTAGATCTAATTTCAATGTTTATTTACATTGGGACATACTGTATATGGCTAGGCATACCTTCAGTTAGGTTTTTCTATTAACCTGTTTATTTTCCTGCCAGTAAAACCTCTTTTAAGGGACCTCAAGCTAAAAAAAAATACAGTTAATGTATCTGGCAGAGAAGTAATTGAATTCACGTTGTCCAGTTATTACCCTCCAACAGAGATGGAAAAACAAATACAAAAGACCAGGGAGGCGCTTCCCCTAAAACCGTCTCCATCTCACGAAGTTGCGCGTAAAATGTGACTGTGGAGTCACCGTTCATGTAACGACGCGTCATCTGCGCTTCATAGAGTCGTATTGAAGTATGTCCAGTCAGTGTATGGCAGAGCTGTAAGAGGTGGACAGGCGAGGAGGTAGGGGACGACTGCTGCTGCCCCCCTCACATCTCCTCTGAGCCCACAGGAGAGTGGAGGGAGAGGGACCGCATGGGCATTCCTCCTCCAACACTGCGCGGAGTTCACCCTTTCAAACCACTCATTTGGAAACGCGAGGTTAAACCATGCAGAGCTGCGCCTTATAGACCAAGTTTATTTATGTTTGGTGAAGCTCTTCGTGCGAGTTGCGGTTCCAAGTCATCTGAAGCCTGCTATGGAGGACCTCTTGAGTCAAAATGAGTCTGAGCACTGACAATGTCACAGCATTTTGGAAAAACAGTTCCTCGTCGGATCTGGACGGGACTCCGGGCTTGTTCTCCCAGGTCAACTCCAGCAGCGGCTCTGGGGGGAACCACACGGAGCCCCCCAGCGAGGTGCACCTCAGCCGGGCCATCCCGCTCGCCCTGGTGCTGGGGGCTTTCATCGTGTTCGCCATCGCGGGCAACATCCTCGTCATCCTCGCGGTGGTGTGCAACAGGCACCTGCGCACCCCGACGAACTACTTCATCATCAACCTGGCCATCGCGGACCTGCTGCTGGGCACCACGGTGCTGCCGGTGTCCGCCACCCTGGAGATCCTAGACTACTGGGTGTTCGGCCGGATCTTCTGTGACATCTGGGCGGCGGTGGACGTGCTGTGCTGCACCGCGTCCATCATGAGCCTGTGCGTAATATCCATCGACCGCTACATCGGGGTGAGCCACCCGCTGCAGTACCCGGGCATCGTGACGGAGAAGCGGGCCCTGCTGGCCATGCTCGGCGTGTGGGTGCTGTCGGTGGTCATCTCCATCGGGCCTCTGTTCGGCTGGAAGCAGCCGCCGTCGCCGGACGACACGGTGTGCCCCATCACCGAGGAGCCCTTTTACGCGCTCTTCTCCTCGCTCGGCTCCTTCTACATCCCGCTCGTCGTCATCCTGGTGATGTACTGTCGGGTGTACATAGTCGCCAAGCGGACCACTAAGAACCTGGAGGCAGGTGTGATGCGTGAGAGGATGAACTCCAGCGAGCTGACCCTCAGGATCCACAAGGGGTCCCAGGTGCAGGAGCAGGACCCCGGAGCCTCCTCCGGCCCCGGGAAGGGCCGCGCGCAACAAGCGAGGAGTTCCCTGACGGTGAAACTTCTGAAGTTCTCCCGGGAGAAGAAAGCAGCAAAAACTTTGGGAGTGGTGGTCGGCATGTTTACTCTCTGCTGGCTGCCCTTCTTTCTCGCCTTACCCATAGGTAGGTTTCCCTGGATCCTCTCTGATACTGATTCTGTTATTCTGTCAATAATGAAACTCATGTTTGGCCATTTACAAAAATCAATTTCCTCACAGCCCATTCCATTAAACAAAACGTCATAATATTCAACTAGTTAAAAGGCATCTTGCAGAAAATATACGACAGTCTGGATGTCTGTATAGAAGTTAATCTGAGGCAGTGAAAGTCTGCTGCAGGCCTTGTAAATCATATCTATAGCTGTCACTGGGAAAGTCTCCTGGGCAACATTTACTTCTCTGAATTGCAACCAAACCTCTGTGTGGGCTTTGATATACTGGAGTGGTCGTTTTATACTGCACAAATAAAAAAAATTGCATCAGCCATATATAAGTGCAGCATTCAATATGCTTTAGTATTTCCCCCGACTTCCCAGTGTCTGTTAATGTGATTAAGTTAGTTTGCATCATAGTTTACTACGCAGACTTTAACTTTGGATATGCTGTGAGATCCTGCAGTTCTGCACCATTTACTCAGTAAATCCAAAACACTGCTGACTGTGTAGCCTCTGAATTCAGGTCCTGTAATAAGGGATAAAACCATGTTTTTAAGAGTCTGAGGAGGAATTTTTCTCAAGCTTATCCAAACATTATTAGTGTTATTGTTGCATTAGTCACTGAGTCACAGTTAATCTCTCCCGATGCAACAAACACACTCCTTGTGTGCCAAGTGAGGAGTAGGTTTCCCCCTCCCCTCCCTGCTCAATTCATCAAGAGGCCTGTAGGCAGGGCCGCTTTTAGATTTTTGGGGGCCCTATGCAAAATCTTGTTTAGGGTTGGCCTGAGGCATATCATACCCCTGATTACAAATCTTTCTACAAGTTGTGTTATGATAAATTATTTTACATCAGCTACACTGGCATAATCAGCTATTGTCACAAATGCTAACAATCTTAAGACATTATTCTACATTTACATACTGTAGGAATGAATACAAATATTCGAAAAATCTAATTAGGAAATAGTGTAAACTAACGATGCAATATGGCAATATTGTTATGTAGGACATGGGATAATAAGGACAATAGTAAATGTTAGCCACATTCTGAGCTGTAGCCAATAGGAAGCACAGGTGGGGGGAGCATGTCAGTTGAGGTGACGTCCTATTTGACCTTGGAGAAAGCAGATGATAAAAAATGTTATGGAACATTCAGAGGAATATGATCCAAATCTATGGTGATTTACCTCATCTATAAAGTGTATATATATTTTAAGATGTTCAATTTTAAAAAATCAAAAATGATAGCTATAAAGAATATAATATTATATTATATACCTGCTCTTCCTCTATCCTTCCCTTCTCTATACCTTCCTCTTGTCCTCTCATTTTCATCTGTGTTGGTGAATAAAGTAAACACAGGGACAGTGTCACGTGTATTTGCAATAATAAAATTGAACTGCCCCCGCTGGGGTAATCTAAAAGAAATACAATACATGTACAATATACAATATATAATTAGAATAAACATACGGTATATATATATAGGGGCTCCTTATTTTAAACATGCAATTCAATCCTTGTGATAAATTGAGATATAACGATTAAGTAATTCATCCCAAGTTTATGTCTGACATTGGTTTGATGTGACTGATGTTAGCTTGCTGTGTAGTCATTTTTCAATCAAGTGAAACTAGCCAGCATCATGGTGGATAGCCTGTGCCTAAAGCTATTGGTCAGTTCATGTCTGTACCAAAGTATAGTTGTTATAGTTTAAAACTTTCATAATATACACAGCCGGGAGAAAATAACATGGGCCGGGCACATCAGGGCCCCTTGGCGATCACAGGGCCATATGCACATGGTTAGTCTTTGATAAGCAAGACACCGCTCTGCTCCTGGTCCAGGCTCCCTGAAGCCACTGCTCCCGGCAAGTATTCAACCCTCCACTGACATGGCTGTTTAAAAACCTGCAGAATTTTTTTTACCAAAATGGTTGTGCCATGCTGTATTGTGGGGAGGAAGTTCAGTAAACATCAAGTCTTTGTTGATGACGTTTGGACCAAAGGGATTAGTCACCTACATGCATGGCTGCAGTATTTCAAATCATGGTTTTGCCTGATTGCAACAATCCCTTGTGGCACTGGGGGTTGTGACTGTTTGTTTGCATTTATCGTGGACACATGAATGTGTTGATGCCCCTGGCTTAAAGCTGCAGCTCATCACGTCCTCACATGGACAAACGCAAACACAGAAGTCCCTGGGGCAGGATCACTATGCAGTGTCACATAGCGAGATTAACTTTCTCAGTAACATACCATGAGCACCCAACATTTGCAATTTTCCAATTTGTGATATGCAGAGGTCTCAAGAGAGCAGGGGTTCAGGAGGGAGGGACCTGTTTACATAAGATTAATCAACAAAGAGGCAAGAAAGCTCCCAAGGTTACGTTTCTCTATTCAACCTCTGCTGTAGCATACTAATGCACAATAAACATTATTGCATGGTTTTTTTGGGGGGGTGGGGGGGTTGTAACTGGAATCAAAGCATGCAAACAAGTTCAACAGGGATCTGGGGACAATGCAGCTATTGCACATCCACGATATCACAGCAGGCCACTGACACTGCTCTCACACTGAAGCCTCCTCTCAAACTGAAGTTTCTTAGTTGAAGTTTGTGTCCCTGCTCAGTGCTGTGACTCACGTCAGAGCTGAGCAGCCTGAGAGGGCAGCAACTCTCTCCTGGTGTCGCTCCCTCAGCATCCACTGGCCTACGCCCACAGAGTGGGATTTCCTGCCTCACACTTGTTATTACTCTGATACTTCCTCTGCATACTGTCACTAATATGTAATTTATGAGGGAGTTTCTGTGCGTGTGCCTGTGGCGGTTGATGTGCTGTGCGTGTGGAGGGGTGATGAAGTATTAATGTGTGTTTATGTGCCTATATGCACGTACGGCCATGTATGTTTTCAGCGATTGTGTCAGTGAGGCAGCAGCTGCTTCTCTCTCGCCGCTGATTTAAAAAAGATTGAAGATGATAGTGATGCTGCCACCAAGAGCTACTCAAATGCAGCTTAAATACATATCTGAACTCTCACCTTCACATAAAACTGATTTTAAATCTATGAATACCTTGCTTTTTGTATAAACATTTATTTGTATAACTGGCAAGCATGTGGCTACAGTATGAGTGATTCTATTTCAGGTCATGTTCTTTTTCAGCTCCTTTTAGGCCTTTAATTTGGAGCAAAGAAAGATATACACAGACTCCATGACTATAAACAGTAAATCAATGATTTTAAGTTAGTGTCGGTACGTTGGACAAAAAGCAGCCGAAAAACACACACACAAACACACACTCACACAGCGCTGTCCAACTTGACTTCTTATGTCAATGCAGGCAATACAACTAAACCATAAGTTAATTCATAAATCCTTCACTCCATGTGGCACCATTAACACCGGATTACAGTAATAATTACAGACGAGTGCAGACAGTGGATGAAACAGGCTTTTTAAGAAGCGGATACTTTCCAGGTCATTAAAGCAACCAAACGCTTTTAATAAGCTCTCAAACTGCATCAAGCAGATCTATATTAGTCTCTTTTAGTACATTGAGCAGTAAGCTGGTTAATATAAAATGTCCCGAAATACTGTTAATGTCAAAATTTGTCAAACATTAACATTTGTTATAGTTATGATGCTGTAGATGTCCTTGTAAATATCACAATATTGGATTGTGTTCTCACAGAGCAGCTAAAGATAGTTAAAGCACACAGAGGTTTATTTTAAATTCTTGTAACCTGATATTGACAATTTGAAATGTTTGTATTCGGTCTATTTTGCAGTCAAATTAGTAACTTAAGCTGTTTTCCAACATGAGCTCTGAGAACAGGGCCCAGATATTTTCTGGAATTTGTATTTGACATGTTAGGATGGCAGCAGCAGATTGTCTGGGTCAGACACATTCACAGGAACAGGAAAATGTCCGGAACGTTCAGGGAAGGGCTGGTGTCTGGGGCGAGCAAGCAGGAGGATGGACCTCTCATATAAATTCCACTGTGGATATCATGTGTTTTTTTAAAGCACATCAACATCGGCACAGACCCATATCTCCAAAAGCTCTTGAATCTTCTTGTCTTTCCAAGTTGACGTCAGCGACAGCATCTTCGTGTTTGGTGCCTATTTTCATCCTGAGATATTTATAGTCTTTTAGTTGTGTTTTGTTCAGTTTTGCTCCAATCACATGTTAGAAACATCTCGCTCCTACTCGCTCGCCTTGAATTTCTGTGGACATTTTCCTGCTGTATTCTCACATGAGCTTACTTGGACATTTTCCGGACATTCTACAAGGAGAAAGAAGTTTCACAATACATCAGGATCAACTGACTTCACAAACAGCAACTCTGGATGATCTCAGAACTTAGTGCATGTCTGAAAGCAACTTTATCAAGGATCACTGGAACAGGCACTTGAAGAATAATCTGAATAAAAGGGGGTACACAACAAACCTTTACTTAACATAACTTATTTTCTTTTACATTATTAGTCTGCTGATTGCTGGAGCAAATATTCATCTTAAAGAAGGTGGAACTAGTCTGTGTTTGTCATTGAAACATAGTCACCCTTTAATTTATTGTCTTTTCCTTCGTTGTCATCGCCTTACTCAACCAAAGGGAAATCATTAGTGCTCAGGGGGATGCAGCATGTTATATCATTGCACACATTTTCCCGCAGCTCTTTAACACCCAGCACAGCCACTAATGTCCTGTGAAGGGCTCACATTTAACAACTGGTGCAGGCAGTGAGCTCAAATGTGAGAGAAACCAACACTTGGAGGTGTTAACCAATTGTTTCCATGTACGTGTTTGCTGGGAGAGATGCTGCGACTGTGTGAATGTCTGCTTGCTGTGTGTGTATGGTGCACTTTTATTTTGTGGCTGCCACGAGCTGGTCGGCCCTGGTGCTCCGGGGGTAATTGAAATCGTTTTTGAAGGGGGAAAATAATGAGAGTGCTAAGTGTCAAAGCGATGGAAGAAAGAGTAAGTGGCTGAGCTCGAGGGGCCACAGGGCAGCGGGGGGGGGGGGGGGGGTGAGGGCCAGGGACCCTGCAACGTCAACCCAATTTCCCTAAAAATAGCTTCATGCTATGGTTTCATTGAAAGCAATATGCAAGGGCAATAACACTTCTGTCCTTTTAGATCAAAACATATTAATCCTATTTATGGCTTTGTGATGAAACAGGTTGTGTGCGTGTGTTTGGTAGAGGTTTTACTAATGTTGTGGGGTCATCAATCTGTTTATACAGTCACATTATGGAGACTTGTCTTCCTCATGGGGACAAAAAGCAAGACTATATAACACAAATAATTGAATGCTAAGATGATGACATTTCTTAAGATAAGGTTTAGGTTTAGGTTTAGGTTAAGGCTTAGGGTTAGGGTTAATGGTTAGAGTAAGGGTAGGTAATAACTATGGTTAAGTGTCCAGTATATCAATGTATTTAATGTCGCCATGGAGAAACGACTGTGTGCATGGTGTGTGTGTGTGTGTGTGTGTGTGTGTGTGTGTGTGTGTGTGTGTGTGTGTGTGTGTGCGCGCGCGTGTGAGTGTGTGTGTGAGTGTGTGTGTGTGTGTGTGTGTGTGTGTGTGTTTGTGTGTGTGTGCTCGGCCCATGGCACAAAATAGGTATTGCTTCTTCCAACAGTGACAATAACAGGATGCCTTGCTTAGTTAAGATGTTCCTGAGTTTGACTGTAAGACATGCGGTGTGTAGGGTGTGTACGTGTGTGTGTGTGCGCGTCCTCAGGAAGGAGGTACAAACATTTCTCTTAGCAGAAGTGGTGAGACCACCAATAATAACTCTCCCACCGCTATCTCCACACCTTTGTCTTTCAGCCGAGACCCTTGCATCCTCTGCTGTTTATACTATGGCCTTTCAACATAAACACTCTTCATGCGACAAAAATGGAGCGCATTCACACAGGACCAAAACATACCAAAATATGCCATATCTGTTGACAGGGAGATGTTGTAAATCCGATTTCCTGCTCTTTCATCTGGTGCTGGTGTAGAAAATAGACACCTTTTGTTCTGTGTAGGGGTCTCCAGCTGTTCAGGGACCTTTCCTTGGAGCCAGGTAGAGACAGACAGACAGACCAGACAGCTAGATAGCTAGATATATATAGATATATATAGATAGATAGATAGATAGATAGATAGATAGATAGATAGATAGATAGATAGATAGATAGATAGATACATAGATAGATAGATAGATAGATAGATAGATAGATAGATAGATAGATAGATAGATAGATAGATAGATAGATAGATAGATAGATAGATAGATAGATAGATAGATAGATAGATAGATAGATAGATAGATAGATAGATAGATAGATAGATAGATAGATAGAGATAGATAGATAGATAGATAGATAGATAGATAGATAGATAGATAGATAGATAGATAGATAGATAGATAGATAGATAGATAGATAGATAGATAGATAGATAGATACATACATACATACATACATACATACATACATACATACATACATACATACATACATACATACATACATACATACATACATACATACATACATACATACATACATACATACATACATACATACATACATACATACATACATACATACATACATACATACATACATACATACATACATACATACATACATACATACATACATACATACATACATACATACATACATACATACATACATACATACATACATACATACATACATACATACATACATACATACATACATACATACATACATACATACATACATACATACATACATACATACATACATACATACATACATACATACATACATACATACATACATACATACATACATACATACATACATACATACATACATACATACATAGATAGATAGATGTGTAATTTGTGGCAAATCTTGAAGGCGTCTTTTGCATTTTGAAATATTTAATGTATAAAATAATTAAAAGATTCATCTGTATTTCATTTTTAGTTCAGCTTCTGTTTGTATCGTATTTGTGTTAAGTTTCAATAGAGTGAGACACAAGAAAAATCATGATAATTTATAATGAAGTTATTATTGTTTTCTACCAGTTACTGCCACCACAGGCAGGCAGACAAAGGGTGAGTCGAGAATGACCAAGTTTAAGTTCATTCCAACTCTGACATCATACAGTCATACAGTTATGTAATCACATTCAAGTGGCGCTCCAGAAGAGAAAATAACATGATGTGAAAATGCCAGCCACTGAGAAGAGGCCCATTTATCCACAGTAAAGGAGGCCAAGACACAACCAGACAGCAGTTTCCTCTCACAGTCTGGCAGCTAGAGCACCCACGATCACACACACAGAAGCAGACGCACACAAACACACACAGCTGTATCTCTCTCATTTAGGAGCCACTGAGTTAAATTCACGTGTATTTTGTCATGTTGTCGTACAACGACTTTCATTGAGGTTAACCAAGTGACTGAAGTAGTGTTTGTGTGTGTGTGTGTTGTCTCTGTATCATGACTATTAAATATCTTCTGTGATGTTTTCCATAGTTGCAATGGGAGTTTTTCCCTATCTTTATTCAAGAGCGTGGTCTTGCAGTTTGAGAGCAGGGTGTTCCCGCCCCGATTCTGTGATTTTTCCACTAAGAACCCTGCGCTTGCACTCAGATAGCCGCTGCATGTGCTTAGAGCTGCTCCGCTTGTGCTCAAACTGTACGCTTGTACGCTTGCACTCAGATGTTTCGTTGCTCGGACAGATTTCCTGCAGATTTTTACTCTGCTCTCAGATTTTTTTTCTTCTGCTCTTGTCCATATTCTTAAACCAGTAAGACACCTGTTGAAACCTGATCCCACCAGTTAAAGCACAAGCAGAGAAATTCTAAGCCCAAACAGGGGTTTGAGTGCTAGCGCAGGGTTGTGAGTGAAAACATCACAAAATCTTAACGTAAAATCATAAAGTCCTGCTCTCAAACTGAAAGACATTACTCTTACACACAGATAGGGAAAAACCTCATAAGTTGTCGGTATACACACAAGCTTCGTTTTGTGGCATCAAACAGAAACAGTGTTATTTTTTATATTTTATTTTCCACTAATAATGTGGAAGCAATCCCCGTCCCTGTCTGCAACATTTCCCCCCAAAGGCTATGAACGAAACGATGCACCTTGGCCCGTTAAAGATAATTGTTAAAGCTTGTGATCTGATTTTCATGAAGAGCGGCAGCGTCTGTGAGCCCATAATATCATACAAGTAATTCACACACTTGAAATCCTGAGATTACGGAGCATCCTCAGTCTTTTCAGAAACCTGATATTAATTTAAGAATTTGGGTTGGTGTCAAGAAACAAACTTCTACTTAAATCTACCCACGCACACAAACACACAGTCCTTTTTTCTTAGATTTTCTCTTTCTTTGATTCTTTTATTCTTCCACAATAATATCACACTTGGTTATTAATCCCCTTTATCCTCAGGCCTCCCCCTCTTACCTCATTAGTTTGTTAGATATTCTTTCTCTATTTCAGCTCGGCCACAGAAAAAAGCCCAACACGGACGGATTAATGCAATTTAGCGAGTGCAGGCTAAGCTCCCTCTCTAGCATAAGTGACTAACCTGTTTTTAGATACTTTGCAGTGTTGTTATTTATTGCCTCTAACTCCTTATCTGAATCCATATGCACACACAACTTCAGCTGTGTAGCAGTATACTTGTTTTTGCACCAACATCCATCTAGAGGTGCTGGAAAAGGAAAGCTTGTGGTAGTGCAACCTCCATAACCTCCCAGAGAATGTGCTGCCACTTTTTCTCCAAGTTCAGCGTACACACTTTTCTTATCTCTCCCTGGAGTATTCATTCATTCAAATGAACCGCGAAAGGGCAACCACACATGCTTTTTGACAAGGAAGCACTTTATCTGCTAATGAAGATGCTCACAAGGTCTTTGCTGTAATGATAAACGATGTGTAGAGCCCACAGTCCCCTCTGGCCATTTATTCTGCTGCTTCATATCACTGTGCTACTCTGTTATTCTTGATAAATGCTGCCACCTACTGGATATAATCAATCACAGACAGGATCAATAGGCTGCACTTAAATAACACTGCCCTGATGGAGCACGTTGAATACAGATTATTCATCTATGTCATTCTAACTAAGTATTTCCAACACTATATAACCAGTTTCAGCGTCTTGCAAGTGGCATTGATCTTCTCATCAAACCCTTGGCATCAGAGCAAACAAGCATATTTCTCCAAATGTTGAAGTATTGCTTTAAATGTTCAGTGTGTTAGATTTAGATGAAATGATATATTGGCAGAAATTCACTTTAAAATAGCACTTGTGATTTTTTCTCTAGTGTTTTTCTAAATCTCATGAATTGTTGTTTTCTCAACCGTAGAATGGGCCCTTAATTTTTAAATACTTTATATTTACATCTTGAGTGGGTCCTCTCTTCAGAGGCCATCATGTTTTTTACAGTAGCCAAGACCCGACAAACTAAATACCTTTTGATTTTTTATGACAACTAAAGGTTTCCACAGGTTCTCTTTAGTGTTTGGAAGGGGATAATGAGGTGAGGGATATTCAGCTGCAACATGCACATTCACCACTAGATGTCACTTTATTCTACCCGCTGAACCTTTACGGAGTTCATTTGAGTTGTCACAAAGCTGGACATTAACCTTTGAATCAATGTTTCCCCTCTCCCCACTGTCCTTTCTCCAGGGTCTTTTAATGTGAACCTGCGCCCACCTGAGGTCCTCTTCAAAGTCATCTTCTGGTTAGGCTACTTCAACAGCTGCCTGAACCCCATCATCTACCCCTACTACAGTCGTGAGTTCAAGCTGGCTTTCATTCGCATCCTGAGGTGCCAATTTAATCAGCGCAAACATCCCGGCTGGAGAGCCTACAACTACCGCTCCTCCAACATCAGCGCCTCTGGAAACTCGCGAAAAGGCTCAGCTGACCACAATTCCAGCTGCTTGAACGGCAGCCAGCGTACTCTGCCATCCTCTGCCAGTCCGAGCCCCAGCCACCTGAGCAAGGGGCTGCCATCTTGCCCAGAGGGGGAGACACTGTATATCTGGGGGGAGACCACCCCAACTCCCTCCACGCCTAATCTGCTGCCCGGCAGCGCCGCAGACCACCAGCAGAGAGCACTGAGGGGGGAGGTCAGAGGGGGAAAACGAGACGAGGAGACCACCGGTGGTTTTTTATCTTTCTCCTTTGTGAAGAACCGAGACAAGAGGGGGCTCAACCAGGACAGCTTCGTGCCGGAGGACAAGGTGTGACTGTTGGGCCTCACTGAGCTGTGACTCTTTCAGTCTTTGTTGGGATTAAAGTCTCCTACACTGTGTGTATGTAGAATTTCACACAGGTTTGCTGCAGTCACTGTATATGGTCCATCCGTCAGTGGATTTTCTTTATCATTAGTGGTCAATGTAAGGTGAAGATAACTTAGTATTGACTATGCTGCTGTGTCACAGATATTTGTCTTCTATTTTACTGTATCTGCGGTTGACATATAGGTTTCTTTCATTGGACAGTCAGAAATTAAAGACAGATCATCAAAACCACTGTTGGGGTTGGAGAGACAGCGGTGCATGCTTGATTTAACAACAACGTCATCCAAAAGGAAAAGGACATAATTCTAGAAAAGAACTGTAACACAAAGTTGTCAGCCCTGTAAAAAGAATGGACATGACAAAAAACAAAAAAACTGTCGTGAAGAGACCAATGATGACCTTTGCCGTCCAGTAACTTGATATCTTTGTGGTATGTTGTGGAAATAAAGTATAACCTGGTTTATCTGTTGTGCGCACAATCATCAGACGTCATCGTATTTGTATATTTGATTTACAAAACGTTCTGAATATCAATATTGGGAATGTGATTGATACGTAAATAAACTTAAATATGACTGTATCTCAAACTCTTAATTACTCGTTATAGTTTGTGGATTTAAAAAAAAAAAAAAACACATATTATTCCCGTAGGTGATTCATTGCATTTTTATTCGTATAGCAACCAATCACAAAATAGATGATCTCACCTTAGACAGTAAGATGGAGACAGTACTGAAAAACTCAATATTTCCGGGCAAACACATGGCGAAAAACTGGAAGAAACCCCTATAGCATCACCAAGATTAATGAGAGAGAGAGAGAGAGAGAGAGAGAGAGAGAGAGAGAGAGAGAGAGAGAGAGAGAGAGAGAGAGAGAGAGAGAGAGATACCAGGAACAGTTGTGTAACCATCACAGCAATTTATAAGTGTAATGACGTTATTAATGATAGCAGCACCAATTCATTAATAACAGTAGTAATAATAACATTAATTGGTAAGTACTGTCAGATCTACATTCAAAATACAGAGAGAGAGAGAGAGAGAGAGAGAGAGAGAGAGAGAGAGAGAGAGAGAGAGAGAGATAGAGAGATACCAGGAACAGTTGTGTAACCATCACAGCAATTTATAAGTGTAATGACGTTATTAATGATAGCAGCACCAATTCATTAATAACAGTAGTAATAATAACATTAATTGGTAAGTACTGTCAGATCTACATTCAAAATACAGAGAGAGAGAGAGAGAGAGAGAGAGAGAGAACTAAAAACACAAAGTCAGTGACATGTGGTAATATAAAGAGCCGAGAGAAAGAGAAGAACTCAATGTAGCATGGGAGTGTTGTAAGCTGTTCACCAGACTCTGTGGCGCAACGGTAGCGCGTCTGACTCCAGATCAGAAGGTTGCGTGTTCAAATCACGTCAGGGTCACATGATTTCTTTATTGTGGTAGTGCAAGCCAATAACTGGAATGAAGTTCTGAACCAATCTATGAAACCAATGCTGAGCATTAGAGGCACATGTGACTCCATATAAATGGTTTGTGTGTTTTTATCACATCATGAGAAACTTCCTGAAATGAGGTTCAATTTTTTCAGGGACTCCCCCTGAAAGACCTGACACTGTAAGCACTCGGGTGTTACTGTCAGCACCTCCTGAGTAGTTCATTCTTCTGCATGTTCCAGATGTATTTGGAACAAACATTTTCTGGTTAGTTTGTTAGAAGCAGACAGTTCATCCGATCTCTGCTGCACAAAGTGTATAAACAGCAGGTTTCTCTGACAGATGAAGGAGTTCAGGATGTGCAGAACGGTTCAGTGGGGCACGGTTGCGACACTTGAATATATATAGAGAGCGCATGTATTTTCTAAACATATATTTCTTTTCTCTCACACATTGAGCTGGAACTGAACTGACCTTAAAAGGTCCAAACCTCCATTCAGAGGAGAGCACTTAATCTTACAGCACTTCTCACATGTTTCCTTTCCACTTACGCGCTTCAGTTTACATCGAGGGATGAGGCGGCCGCTGCAGTGCAAGGTGAAGGAGCAGCATCTCACACAGACTGAGATTTCAAGCAGTGTTTCAGTTCTGCTTCCGCCCAACACATGTCCTCAGGATTTGTTTCCTGCCCTTCGACAGACCTGTCAGTCGTTTCCTGGTCAGAATTAATTTCAGCTCTTTGGCTGTTCACCTGTTTCCGCTCCTTAAGATTCAACATGTCCACACTGGTCCTACAAGTATAATGGTGGGAAAGAATGTTTTCAAAGACGCTCTGTGTTAGTATAATTGAAGAGTTAATAAATAAGTAAACTTAAATAAGTATTTGAAAACATAATAGTAATAATAATAGTCATGTGATGAATATACAAGGATGAATGAAAATGTGTTTTTACAAAATATATATACAATAATAAGGTTAAAAAAAATCACTAGTACAAGGCATGATAAGAACAAATATGTCATTTGATATAGCAGTGTGTGTGCCTGGGTGCGTGTGTGCGTGCATGCGTGAATGTGTGTTTGTGTGTGTGTGTGTTATTCATAGTGTTCACACCTGTTGATGTTCCTCAGAATCCCCTTGTGCGTTAGGCTTACATTTCTTTCTCTTGTTTATTTGCCCATCTGGCTCATTCATTTATTAAAATAATATACCAGCAGCGACCGCCTGTGTTTCTGTTGCCACTAACCCTGACAGACAGAACCACTCTGGCACATAGTTCACCCACTAATCGATCAAGAACATACTGTGATTCACCTCGTTGTGGTTGGGGTGTACTGGTTGTGGTTCAATTGTTGATTTTGTCTTGTTAGTACAAACAGTTCTCAAGAATAACTTTTCAAAGCCTCAACTTCAGCTGCTCACTGCACTACATAGAGTTTCATCCCTGAACCTCACAGGTAGAAAGAAGAGTTCACTAAAGCTGAACATATACATCAGCCCTGTGTTCTGAGCATTGTACTACATGATACAAGTCCTAACATGCAGAGGAAATCTTATCACACGACAGAAGTGCTGGAAGAACCTGAAAGTGACAGGGGCAAGGGAATAACTAGGATCTTCGTCCTATTAGATCACTGTCTTTAAAACAAGGTGATAACTGTGTTGGAAAAACATTGCTGGCATGTCTCACACATGAGGGGTGAGGTAGAGAACATGTGCGACGAGAGGAGGAGAGAGGGTTTGGCAGTGATTCAGAACAGAAGGCCACTCCTCTCTTCTTATTGAACTCATTCACTCGGTCGCTCCTTTCTTTCACCATCATGGCTTTCACCGGGAAATATGAGCTGGAGAGTCAGGAGAACTACGAGGAGTTCCTGGAAGTTTTGGGTATATTAGTTTCTTTGTGGATAAACACGAGCTGTCATTCATTTAAAGTTTGTTGACTGTCTTCATTTGGGATTTCGACCACTCTGTGACAGGGCTTCTCAACGCCAAGACCGACCACAAAGTGGTGACGGACGTGGTTCAGGACGGGAACCACTTCACCTGGACGCAATCCATCCCCAACTGGACCTGGTCCAATAGCTTCACCATTGGCCAGGAGTGTGAGCTGTTGACGATGAAGGGCCCCAAATTCAAGGTAAGCTCACGACAGATGAGTTTTCATATACCGGACCTACATCGCTCGTTTCCCTCTGTGACCTTTTATCCTTGTGACCTTTAGGCCACGGTCACGATGGCCGACAGCAAGATTTCAATAGAGTTTCCTCAGTACAACTTCACAGCAGAGATGAGTGAAGATAAACTAGTGATGGTAAGAGAAGCACTCGCTCAAACTTTGACCGCCACGATACTGACTCAATGTAACCTTAATGTGACCGAAATGTAAGCTGCAGTTTGTTTTATATTCACTTTTTCTTTCCCACTCTATTTTCTGCAGATCTGCATAACTCCAGGAGAGAAGGGTGTGACTTTCAAAAGAGTCAGCAAAAGGATCTAACGCTGCGAGACTCAACATGCAGCATTGGAGGAGAGGCTGTGGGAGGCAGAGGAACCCATAATGAAAATGCCTCCACCAGTTTAAAAATGCATTCACCATGTGTATCAAGGAGCAAGTGGGATTTTCTGGTGCATACTTTCAGTTTTACTGAAAGAAATGTAAAAAACAAACCAACTAGGCTGTGCTATCTGTTGTATTTCTACAAACCGTCCACCAGGAACAGTATTCCTCTTTGATTCAATAAAGAAGAAAAATGAACAAAGGAGCAGTAATGACATTTTCTTAAAATTGGTTTCAGCTCTCGATATTGAATTGATAATATTTCTTCCTAATTTAAAGACCTATACATTAAAAAAACATATTAAACATGCCTCATATGCCAGTTCCCTAATCTGAACATTTGGAGCAGAGATAATTTATCATTATTGTTATGGTTATTATTTAATCTCTCTATTTGTTTGCTGGTAAATTAGATTATGCAAAAACTACTGGATGAAATTCCAACTTGGTAGAAGGATGTGGAGTCAGGGAAGATCCAGATCACAGGGCGGTTTCAGATTATTTTTTTTTATCCCTTTCTAATTTAACGAAAGAATGCTTGGCACCTCCATTAAACAGAAAAGGTGTGTTGTAGAGGCACGAGTGGATCAAATACTGCTCCCACACACTGTCCAACTTGCAATCTGTGATTCATTATGCTGTATAACGTTTCGGTACTAGACCTTCGTTAGGCCAACCTCTTCGAATTTAAAATTTTCACTGTTAACCGACAGAATCCTTCTTTGACCTTGATGATAGAATCAGGCATATTCAGGGAAGTGATATATATTTAGTGTGTGAAATGTGATGCAGCTTGTTTGAATTCAAGGGAACAGTTAGGCCTTGGCCAAGGTAATGTTCTCTACTGGGTGGCATTCTAGTTCAAACTATTTTGGGCTGACTGGAAGCAGAAGGGTTGCGGATTCCAACTAACAGATTTGAAACAAATCGTCAGGTTACTCCACCCACAGTTTGAACCTTGAACGAAAGAAAATGCAGAAATGTTCTAAAAAGGCTGCGTCACATCTGACACAAACACACACACAAACAGAAGTCATATGTGCTCATCTCGACGAGCTTGTCAGCGACCACTTCAGCAGTGTAAAGGTAATTTGGAAACTGAATCTACAATTTACCTCCCTCCAGGGTGACAGTGGTCTGAAAATTTAAAATGCACAATTGGAAAACAGCCAGTGATGAGAAATTAAAATATAACTGCTTAAACATTGGAAAATGAGAAGGAACTGACCTTGAATTTCTCGCCTGCCACAGTTTGCAGCTCCGCCTCCTTCCCAATGTGGAATTTGTTGCACCAGGTCTTATCCTTCGTGTGTTTAGTCACCCTGAACTCGTCATTCTGATGGATCTCTGTTATGACTTCCCCTGCTCCGTGGTCTTTGGGCATAGTAATTCCTACAGAGAATATACAACATCGTTATCACATTTAAATCAAATATAATTTGCTTATTTTTTGGGCTGGGCCATTTCCATGTTTTCCCTCTTCAATCAAATTAATTGAAATGTCTGCTGGCCTGCAGTCAGTGTTCAACCTGTTGTGCAGCTTAGTAGCAGAATGCTTCCAAATGCATTTATGTGTAGATTATTATGAAGCACCAGCCTGTTACTCAAGAGACTCAAGTGCTAAAAAGTGACCAATTTACCACACAGTCATTATTCTTTGAGGCTAACCAATCCCCTTTGACCTGGGTAGAGTGGCGGGGTTCAACCTGCAGGGCCGATACAAATAAACATTCAAATCTACGGACAGTTTAATTTACCCTAAACTCGATCGCCTGTGGGAGGAAGCTGGAGTATTTCCACACAGACACAGACAGAACACCCAAACTCTACACCCTGGCCAAGCTGGAATACAAACCAATAACCTACTCGCTGTGAGGTGCAGTGTTGGGGAGTAACGGAATACATGTAACGGCGTTACGTATTTAGAATACAAATTATGAGTAACTGTATTCCGTTACAGTTACAAATTAAATAGATGGTATTCAGAATACAGTTACATTGTTGAAATCAGTGGATTACATGACGGTACTTCTCGAGTTTATTCACTCTCTCGTAAATCCACCGGCGGCACAGCCCCCAGGAAGCAGCTGGAGACCAGGGCTGCCGTAAGAGCGCACCTTCCCCCGGCGGCGTGAAGAAGCCTCACCGCTACCGGCTCGGGGCCGGGACCGAGGCTCTGAGAGACTTCCGTCGCTACCAGAAATCTACGGAGCTGCTGATCCGCAAGCTGCCCTTCCAGCGCCTGGTGAGAGAAGACCGACCTGCGCTTCCAGAGCTCCGCTGTCATGGCTCTGCAGGAGGCCAGCGAGGCACGCCGGGTTCACACCGGACGCTGAAGCGCCGGGCAGCGCTAATAATATCACCCGTTGACCCAGTAGTATAAAAGCATATAGTCACTTGTTGCTCCAACATTAACTGCAACAGCGTCCCAATTTAATGTCATCTATCTGCAAGAACTTCTCCGCTGTTTGCTCCGTTCAATGTCGGGTGTCGAGGGTAAATTACGTATTCTCCCCCCCCCCCCCCCTCTCTTTTTATCTTTATGACTGCTTGTGTGTCTGTAGTGGATGGGCAGAGGGGGGCATTTAATAATGTGATCGGTAAAATTGGTAAAATTAAAACTCCAGGACAACAGAAGGGGAATACAAACTATGGGATGCATACTTTATCATTTATATCATATAAAATGTCATCAATATCGTTTAAAATCATTTTTCAGTGTGTTTCCTGGAGCGATACGCTCGCGTCAAGCGCAAAAAAAAATAGACTCGACGCCGAAACGATCGCTGCACGGCGCGAGGCAGCCTTGGCGCAGGGGGGGGGGGGTCCTTCAGCCTCCGGTGGGGCCGGCACAGAGATGGGAGAGGATGGGAGCCGGACATCCAGCTGGCCCGCCGCATCGGCGGAGAGAGAGTTTAAACTGCTGCTGCTCCACTGACTATAACAACGCCGCAATCATACACTTGCATTACAAACCGGAAGTATTCCAAGTATTCAGAATACGTTACTTAGATTAGTTAATGTAATGGAATACGTTACAGATTACATTTTTGGGCATGTATTCTGTATTCTGTAACGGAATACGTTTTGAAAGTATCCTTCCCAACACTGGTGAGGTGACCTTGCTAGCCACAGTACCACCGTGCCTATTGGTTTCCTTTTGATTGCAGGGAGTCATGTATTATAGTGTTTTTTGTCCTAAGCCTCCATAGGCTTACAACACTCAAAGAGCAGTAGAGAGCAATAACACAATGATAATGACAAATAAACTGATAATCCACCTCCATGTGTCTCCACTATGTTCAAGTATTTCAAAGTTCTTAGTTAACCAGAATATGTGGATGAAAGTGATATTCTAAATCTACCTGGAACTATGGAGCATACCTGGACAGGTGATCTGGTTTAACAACTGTGTGAATATTTCTAAGGACATATCTATTCTGTGAGAAATATTGTGTTACTGCCTTGTCTGATAAATGTGAACATTTCTATAAATAAGATCCAACAGAACTAATGCATTAGGCCCAAATAAATAGTGACATAATACCAGACAAACATAGCACGCCTCTTCTTCACGTGGCTTGTTCTTTAAAATGTAACTGAGCTAATATTTGTTGGTGATATTGGATGTTCCTCAGCATTATAAACACAGACATAACAGGCCACAGGCGCAGGAGGCGAACAGGGCCCAGCTTGGCCCAGGTGGCAGAATATATTTCAATAGATATTTGATCAACATGAAATCTGCCTCGGGAGGTTTTCTGGTGTCGTAAATCATATCATGAACACCTGTGTAAACTATAACAGTCCCACAGGCCTGGGAGAAAAACTGCCACTGTCAATGATGTATAATATCGTACATTTTCTTCAATAATTATGAAACCAGTGAAACAAATAAAACATGATATGTAGAAAACCATGAAGTGAAATGAATCATGTTGGTAAGTTTGAGACAGGACGGTTTATGTGGATGTAAATGAATAAAGTAAATAAAGTCTGTTTTATGTTTTAGGTCTATTTAAGTAAGAATTCATTCATTTAATCATCATTTATAAATTTGATAACTTCTACAACTGATCCCGTGTAACAATCACTTAAATGCACTAATGTTTCACGTCTTCCCCTCTGACCCTTGCTTCTGGAGAAGAGCGGCACTTCTCCACTGTCACCACTGGGAGGCGTCATCACTCCTCTATAAACAACTCCTCTCCACATCCAGTGTTGATCTGTTACTGTGGATCAAGTCTATATTACTAGACTCTGCAGTTTATATTGGTTTATGTTCTAGTTAAAAGTCTAACTCCACTTTTCTATATGACTTAAGCTTCTGTTGAATATTCGTGCAAGAGGAAGTGAAGAACGTGTTCATTAAATTATCTGAATCCTGTCTATTTGATCATAACACCAGGTTTTTCAGAGGTTTTAATGCTTCACGTGTGACATCACACATACACAAAAATGTGGGTGGTTGTTTTTCCTTTCATTTGTTCTCATGGGGACTGAATCTGGGAGTCAATGATACATGCTTTTTAAAACTGATAATCAGTGAATACTAGAAGTTGCAGGATATCAGAGGATTTTTGAGTATTTACAATTTAATGAAAAACTTTCAATTAAGCTAAACTCTGATCTTTGAAACAGAAACACTTTATGCATGTAACAAGTGGATGCAAATGATGAAAAGGTTGAAAAACCTGTTACGGGGCCAGAGGCAAAAATAACCTGCCAGGTTCCTTTTAACCCCCCCGATTCCTTTGACCGTGTGCTGCTGTGTGGTCACTTTACTAAACTAAATAAGCACACACTGAAGAAATGAAATCCTGAGACGTGGGAAATAAAAAAATAAAGCAGCAGCTACATTAAGACTAAAAGATCACAAACTTAGATACAGCCACGTGATAAAGTTATTACTGAGTGTAAATGAATGCTCAAGTCTTAAGTTTATATTTTAATTTACACTTAGCAGCCCTGATCCCAAAGATAATGTTGGCAGTTGAGGCCCATGCAGCGAGACCCCCACCACAAACACAAATTGAGCGGCCCACCCTAAACCCCCCACACAACACTATTCCAAATACTTCCCCGAGGACACATTTGAAGGAAGCCAACAGCCTACGACTTCAGCTCCACATACAAAAGCTTACAGGAGGAGTGTTAGAATGATCCATTATTAAAGTGACGGCCCTGAGCACTGCAGCCTCCCTCCAACTCCTCCACCTCCTCCACGCTTTACAGATGGGCCACTGAACACTGGAGGAGCTTAAAGAACGCCCTTTAATCTCAACAATAATACATGTTTTAAACAAATGTTGTAGAAACCATATAAATACTGTGCATGTGAAACCACTGTCAAAACATTTATGTAGATTCTTCAATGAATAACTCATGGACCTTGATGTAAAAAACAAGCTTAAGGGTTTGATATTCATGATTGTGTGAAATTTGGTGCAGATCCAAATAGAAATCTGGATGTAGTGAATTTAAAGGTGGTTTCATGAGGCGACAGTTTGGCTTTGGCGGAGGAATGTGCTCTACTCTGTGACATTCTAGAGTTTACATCTTGTGTGTTTGTCAAAACAATTACACAAAAGCTACTGAATCCATTTCCATGAAGCTCGGTGGAAGGTTTCGGTGTAGGTCAGGAAAGAAGCCATTACATTTAGGGGGGGACCGGATCAAGGATTTTTTTTTTCTTTCTTTAACATTGTATGATTTTCCGATAATTTCAATGATTTCCTAGAGAATACTTCAAAGATCTCAATGGAAAAAAATCCGACTTGTTTAGGGGCCAACATCTATAAGTGTGTGTAATTTGGTGCAGCTTGATTGAATACAAGGCGACTGTCGGGCTGCTAATTAAAGATCTGTGAGTTGGGCAGTTGCATGTGATATACTAAAGATGTCCAACACAAGTCATAACTGAACAAATATTCTGATGCATGGGAGGGCTCAGCTCAGACATTTCTAAGAGTCCACTGTGCTGTGTCTAACACAAGGAGGGTGGTCTGTTTGCAAGAATTTTAATGCACTGTGTGTGAGCGAAAGCCTCATTGTCATGGAATAGATTTCTATATATCAAAATGCCATAAGACATAGAAAGCCCTGAGTGAGCTGTGCAGGCGGAGTTAAGAAGAAGAAGAGAGACTTCAACTTGTTTCTCAAACATTGAATAGCAACTTTGTCTTCAGGCTGAGAGATGTCCCCTCTGGGTATAATATTCAACGAGTGGCAAACAAAGATGAAATAGTCGTTTCCATAGCATGTGGTCACAGCTGGAGGTTTGATTGTAAAAGTCCGCTGGGGTTTATCTCTGGAGCCAACTGCGACCATCGTTTTCCTGAAAGCTGCAGGCACGTCACAAGAAAACACACCCCTCAGAAACTCAGTTCACTGGTGTGGTTTATTTTTCCATGGCACATTATGATAAAGGAATTCCTTCCATCATTCAGTGTCACATAAAGCCAAACAACAGATTGGCAAAAAAAGAAAAAAAAAGAAATATCATACAAAAATATTAATTGGGAGTTTGTGGTGTCATTTCATTACTATCACAATAGACAAGTGTTGGTTTTTTTTGGTGTGGGTGACATCAGCACCTTTCGGGGACGGAAAAATGCCCAGTAAATCTCTAGCTAAAAGACAAAAGCATTCAGTTATAACTATCACTCAAAGGAAGTTGCTGCAATATGCAACATATTCATTGTGTTCAGAGCCCTCTGCCCTGTCGAGGAAACCAAGCTACAGCAAGTCAAATCACACAATTATCAAAAATAACTTAGAAAAAGATGAACCAGTGGTGCACACGAGACAGTGATGGCTGTGGTCAGTTTAAACAGGAAAACAAAAAACAACTTATTGCACCTTTGACACCTCAGTGAGAAGTTGCTCATGGATGATGAGGAAAAGAGCAAGTTGAACTCTGAAGAAGAAAAAAAAAAAACTATTTCACAACCACATCATTTGTCAAGAGATCGGAAAAAGCTTTTAACTAAAGTACAAGGAAAACAAAGGGAATGTTAAAAAATATACAACAAAACTGTACAGAAAAGTCAGCAAAACAAAGGCATAGTATCTCAGTTCCCATCACTGGAAAAGCAGATTAGCTCGTCTCTTTCAGTGGTGGGAAAACACATCTGGCTGTAAAACATCTGGCGATTATTGATAATATTACTCAGAGTGTTGTAGTGTTCAGTGGGCTTCATGTAGTGTTATCTAAGAGATGCACAGGTCCGACTGTGAATGGCAGCTGTGACACAGTAAGATGTCTCAAGTCTACAAAATAAACAGTTTGAAAAGTAAGAGTCAACTTAAGATCATGTGTGAAAAGCAAATTCTGTGAGGAATTGCAACAATTTACAAAATATTATGTGGAATGATTTCTCCCAGAGCAAGCAAACAACACTACTGCTTGGGCATGTGATATGTCAGACAACACTAGCTAATCCTCCTTCCAATCAGATTAATGTACACAACCAGCTGCAGCTATATCTCACCAAAACGAGCAGAAATCCTATCAGGAGGAAAACCTTTGGCCCCTACGCACAGCCGGCAGTGAGACGAGTGGGCAGCGCCAAAAACACATATCCCAAAATATTCAATAAGGATCACTGCTGGAGAGTGTAGAGTCACCCAAATCAATACACATATAAATAGTCTCCTCCTGGTCCGAATACAACTCTCACTTTGGAAAAGTGAAATAAATCGGTAGATGGTTGTGTATTTTACTCTGAAGGAAAGGAGGCTAGGCTTGTGTTTTATGGACGTTTTGTTTTTTAGTAATCAATCTGTAACGTCAGAATCTGTAAATATCTTTCCAATTTTACCACAGCCAACCTACTCCTGTACTTTCATTTCCACACAGAAACCTAACAAGCCAAAATGCACTGTGGTCTGACATATCTTTCAAAACTTTTCAGAAACTTTCACATGCTTACATTATTTGAGAGGCTCAGTGGATTTTTTTGATTTTTAGATACAATTATGTCAAACATTTCCACTTGGTCAAATATGATAGTAAATTAATAATATGTTTGAGATTTAGACCATTAAATCAAGATAATAACCATGGAGGAAAACAAAGATTAGTTACCAGACCAATTCAGCTAACCACATCCCGGAACTTGGGATAGTCATTCAAAGTATTGCCATGGTAACTAGTGAGCTACTGGCACCGGGAATCTGGATGCGTTTAAATTCTAACAGGAAGTGGAAGAGTGGGGATTGCAGCTTTAGAAATCTTGGAAGCAATTACACCGGCTAAAGACGTTTTTGTGTGAACGCAGTGACCACGAGGTTGTTCCACAGCCATGCAAAGCGCACCATTTTGTGCGTTCATTTACTGAGTTTTCAGCAGTGTATGGTCCAGTGATGAAGAAGGGGGACATTTCAGACCCCACAGATGCTGCAGGAGCATCCGCTTTAAAGCATAAAAGTACAGAGTAATGAGTGGGCTGTGAATTCAGCCATAAAACCTGAGCCTGAAAATACAATTACTATGAACAGGTACAAAAAATATTATTAACAAATGTTTTTTTTCTTTGTTGGTATAAAAAAAAGCTACACTACATCAAACAAAATGAATACGAATAAATCAAGAAAAAACAAGTCGTTATAAATAAAAGCTATGGCATGTTTCAATGGCATCATATTCAAGTAATCTTGTTAAAGTCCCTGATACTTAGTGGTTCATGTAAACATTGGAGTCATTAACACAGACACAGAACCAACAGGTCATAAGAAGGCAGCAGCAATTCATATGTACAATACACAACCAAAGTCCACGTCTCCTTCACCGCGCTGGTCCAGTCACATCGGTGTGTGTTCAAGTCTTTGAGCGGCGGATGTTGGAGAAATTCAAACTTTAGTGTGACAAAGCCTGCAGCTACAAGCCAGACACATTATCACACATGTGTGTGATGGCTCTGCCACAAGGCTCGACTTTGGAGGTGGGAGAGAAGAGATGACAATGACAGTGAGGAGAGGAACGAGAGAGAGAAAAAAAAAAAAATCACACCACAGGCCCGTTCGAGCAGCGGACGTCACCTGCTGTGAACAAAACAATGAATTCTTCGTCCCCTCTGAGGTCTTATGTGGTGAGGAATTCTCAGAGGGGCCCTTCAGCTCAAACAGGGCTTACATTAGATCAATGTTTGCTGACATTGAGGACACGCAACCTAAACATTTCAGTAACGTGCATAGCCTTGTTTCTTGCCAAATCAGCAACAAGCCTCTGTTTCTTCTGCCCTCGCCTCTAAATGACGGCTCAAGAAACAATTCCAGCCAATTTGTCTCTTTACATTTGTGAAAAAATTTGGATTAGAAAATGAAGAAAAGAAAACATGTCAAGCAGCAAGATATCCTTATCCCGGATACTGCTGCTCTGTGCACTTCTAAAATTGGCTCAGCTATCACACAACTGAGCTCAGGCACTGAATGAGGTGGGTGTTCGATCACACTGCTGCTTTCATCTCATTCACAGTGATGACAGTCAACAATTACACAGATCTAGAAAAACCAGTTCAGAGTATGGCAATAACATTTTTGCAATGCCTCAGTATTTCATGAGCCAGTGGAGCGTTTGTCACGACAGTGTGATGACTTCCACCGGGTCCATCTTGCCTTTGGACCTTTGCTTGCGTTTTAGGCGTGTCTGTGAGATGGGCGGGGGGGCTGGATGTGCTGAAGGTGTTGCCGTGCCGACGGAGAGAGAGAGGAGGTCCGTGAGTGGATGTTTCAGGGTAGGAAGCCGGGATGAAAGCGCAGAAGTGCACACCCGCGGCGGTTTGCGATCTCTCTCCGTCTCCTGGCGTCACCTGTCAAAGCAGCCGGCTGCAAAGGTGTGATGAGCCCCCAGGTAGCCCCCGCTGTAGGCCATACTCAGACAGTGCCGTGGCTCACCTGCTAGAGCCATCTGTACAGAAATCGGGGCCTGGAGCGGCAGAGCACGTGTTACCGGCTGAAGACCTGCGGTCAGGCTTGGGTAAGAGGCGAACCCACTCCCAGGAGTCAGGGAGGGAACCCCAGATAACAAACCCATCCTGTGGGTCTGAAGGAAATCCTGAGACATGGTCCCGATGGGCCCCAGAGCCTGAGAGTCAGCGAGCGCTTGCAGATGGGATAGGGACGGGGAATGCTGGGAGAGGTGCGGGAAGCCATCAGGTTGAAAGAGCAGCTGTGGTGTGGAAGAGGTGGAGGACGAGGAGGAGGTCGGTCTCTGGATGGCTGACACTGGAGAGAGGTGAGAGATCTGGGGCTGAGTCTGCAGGGAGGAGGGACGGTGAGGAGGAGTGGATTTGGTTTTGTTGGCCTCCTTTACGTCGTTGTCATGAGCACTGTGGAGGGACAAATATCTCCGTCATCATCATGAAGATGAAAAATAAATACTTTATATTAAGTAATGAAAAATAACTAATCCCATTATTGTATTGTAGGGAGAAAACACAACGTGTGAACACATCAGGGACATTTCCCTGCAAAGATTTCCAGTGGTCAGAGAAATCCATTAACGGGAGTAGAGATCAGTGTGAAACAACCCTTTTTACTCCCACACAATTAGTCTGAACATGTCCAAACAATTGTACTTACAGGGGAGCAGACAAACAAACACACACTGCCTCCCGCTGCCCAAAAAATGTCCAACTTAATTAATGTTGTTAAATTACACACCACATTATTGCACACAGCGTTATAAGCCTCTGTGTCTTATAATCCAAAAACCATGGCAACAAAACTACAGAGTGAGAGAGTGGCCTTAAAGTCAGAGGCTCATCTGCTTGGATTTCTTTTCTCTATATGTACATGTGTGTGTGTGTGTGTCTTGTGTATCTCTTACAGCAGCATAAGTTCAATGCACTGGGTGAGGTGGTCCCAGGTGTAGCCTGTTAGCAGATGCAGAGCTGTCGTCCAGCTTGGGGAAATCTGCAGACAAATGCGAGAGGCTGCCACACACGCAGAAGCGACCTGAGATGGTCGGAAACTCAGGAAGGCGTGATCTAGAAGAATCCAGACACAAGAGTTTTATGAATCCTTCCCTCAAACTTACATCACAAGCAAATATATTAATGAACAAACAAAGCAATGTCACCCTCCACTTCCAGACCCACCTTGCAGTGAGACTTCCAGAAAGTAATGAGTGTATTTGTCCATGAAAGCCTTGGTTTTGGAGAGGGAGGATAGGGGCCAGCCGTTGTACAGGTCGCCCTCCTGCACAGAGGCATGGAGGTAGTAGTCAATAAAGTGGGCGGGTGTGGGCATGCACAGATTCCAGCCAAAGGTCTCCAGCAGCAGGAGCTCCATCTTGATCAGATCCTTCTTGTTAAGAACCAGGTTCAGGCTGCACATGAAACCCAGAGAGTTCAGCTGCTCCAGTTTGGGAACCCGGTCCTCTTTCTCCTCAAATTTACCTGGAAACAAAAACGTACAGAAGATTTTAGAGTTTAGTGCAAAATAACAAATTATGCAGCAGGGCCAATTATTAATTTTTCTGATTTTAAGATGACACATACAGCTATTGTTTTTTGTGCAACATAGACAGTTTACATTTAGATCCTGTAATGTACTTGGTTAGCAAGCATAACAGCAGCAGACTGGGAGGTCATTGATGCGTCAGTATAATCAGTTTGAAACCCCTGAGCGATTTACTGTGCTCTTTTGAATCAATGTTTTAAATTAATATTATTTTATTTTATAAACAATTGATCCAACAAAAGTTAAATAATCATTAATTGCAGCCAATATTTATTACTAAGATGAAGTCTGTGAATCATGTGAAATAGACAGTTAGGCTTAAGAGTTTCAAGAGCCTGAAAGCTGATAATATAAAACATATTAATTAAAATCCCAGCCTAAAAAAGCCATAATTGTATAGACAGATGTATAATCCCAAAATCTCTGCGGATATTCTTAAACCCAGTATTTTTGATGTAATGAATATTAAAAAAATATTTCATTCTAAATTACTTTATTTCTTTTTTACAATAACTAATATCTGCAGCCACATGCAGCAGGTTTATGGTCAGTTCTAAAGAGCCTGCTTCCACATAAACTAACAAGTGCCTGCTAAGCATTAGCAATTAAGTTAACTATTACTGCACATCTGGCCATAAAGCTAAGCCATTACACTAACAAGCATTGGGAAGCATCTCTATATGTTTACAGAGCATGCAGCACTTACTGGGGATTACACAAGCCTGACTATTTTCTATGAAAAGCGAGTAATCTCGATCCCTGAGATTTCTGTCCCTCTCACTCCACATCAAGACATTACAGCAGTACCACTATAGTGAGCCCCCTCCCCAATCGCCATCCCAAGACATACTTTCCATAGCAACAGCCCCCAGGCCCCTGGGGTCCATGTGGCCAATGAAGAGGGGTGACTCTGGTTTTAATCCACAGGTCCAACAGGCCTCTGCTCAAACTTTAAGAATGAGGGCAAGGAGCTGGGTGTCAGGTTACACTGATACAGGCTTTTCTCTGAAGCATGTGCCTTAACTGCTCACAGCTTCAAGTAGAAAGAAGTGGGGGAACGGTGTAGACTTACAATGGAACAGATTCTGTCCCAGAACTGAAGCCCCACAGCTACTGAATTGTTCAGTAGCATTAATACAGGAGAATACAATATTGATGCATATTTTTTATTAAATACCAAATAATTAGTCTTGATGATTTAATTAACTTATGTGCCCCAATATAGCCTCGACTAGCAGTATATACACATTTAATAATAATGTATTCAATCACTTTAATGTAGTCATGAGTGTTTATTAATATATTTATATATTTAAGCCTGTGTACAACCCCATATGCAAGCTGTTGTATAAACAGTTAAGTATCAATATAAAAGAAGTCTTAATGTTTAAAGTTATAATTTGTGACAAATATTGTCACAAATATTTGTCACTAATTTTCAAAACATGAATGTAATATTTATGTGCAATTTATAAACACTAAATGAGGGGACTTGTTGTGTTCGGGATGATACATCTCAAAGGGTTAGATTCTAATAAATAAAAGTCTGGTCTGTATCCTTTTAAAGATACCGAAAGCTGGAGCAAATGAAATGACAGGGAAAATACACCTAATACAAACAAACCAACACATGAATATACAAATAACCTCATCATGCACACTGCTCGGTGGTTGTTGTAGAATTACTTGAGATTATATGTTCAGATGAGGATTGAAATGTTATGTTTCAAAACATAAATCCAGCTGGGAAAAACAACAACCGTGCTGTTGAGGCAATTCTTGGCCTCTTATCTAAAACCATGGCAACTGAATGTTATAAATAGGACCTGTATTAACTTTAGTGAATCCTTCAAAAGACGACTGTCTGACATGCCACAGCTACTGTGGTTGTCTTTGATGGACCTCTCATACCTCTTTATGCCTACGTATCAGTAAGGGGACTCATCTTCCTACCATGTGTGAGTTTTACCACAGATGTTGCGACCTGCCATTAAACAAAGCAGAAGAGGGGGAATGGCTGAGAGAGCATGAGGGGAGGCGAGAGGGGAGGCGAGAGGGGAGATCTGCAGCCCAACAGGCTAGAGGGGTAATTAGCAGAGAGGCAGTAATGGCGTCTCTCCGGCAGAACAGGAAGCACAGTGAAACAAGGCTGTTAAGGGCTAGTTGCACGGCCCAGTCCACACTTACCCCTTTCTCTCACCCTCATATCCTCTGGATCAGGCCTCTGTCTGCTCCCAGACTGCTGTGTCCACACAGACGATGCCATAAAAAGCCATCAATGCCCCCAATCTCCACACAACCCCAGCCTTTTTTGATCTTTAGAGAGACAGTGGAAGTCAATCTCCTCATTGTGCTCTGTGATTACTCCTTTGGTTTACTACTGTGGGTGTCTGGGCGCATGAGAAACGTGGGACGCCCCAACAGCTTGGAAAAAATTAAAACAACCAACAGAAATACAGTAGCAGATTGAGCCACAAAGCAGTTTAACTCACTGTAAAAAGAACCGACTGCGGTGTAGATCACAGTCTGTGTGACAATACAGGGCTCTCATTCATTTCAATGAGATGCCACAGCTAGAGAGCAGCCACAGAGGGATCCAGCAATAAAAAATAAAATAAAACTCTGGGCCAAAACATAAAAATCCTCGTGCTCCGACGTTTCTACTTTTTCTGAAGCACAAGCAACGTCATCCAGTGTCAGGGCCAGGTCTCATTTGAAATTGATAGAAATAGGTGCTAAGAATCTGAGGAATATTTTTTGTTTTCCACTGTTCTTTTGAAAAACATTTATTACCAGAGACACTCTTGGTGTTTTTTTCATAAGCTACTATTTGTTTTATCTCTAGAGCTAAAAAAACAGGATAAACTGTGCATTGAAATCTCAATTCATTTTAGAATTGGGATATTTCACTCTGTCTTGCAATTTGTACAATCCCATTTCAAAAGAATATGAAGCCTCCTTCAGTGTCATTAATCTGGACTTCCTCAAATGTATTCCATCTTCTCACTGATACCCTGTAGCAACATGCAAACACCTCTGCTGTCCTTCTGAAAGTGAACACTGAATTCCTCTCCTGGGAGTTCAGACTACCTGGAATGCAGGCGACTCGATGATCCTATCTGAAGTCAGCGAGCAGGGAAGAGACACAGTGATGACGGACAAAAACAGCCTTGCTTTTTATTTTGGATCTACACCAGCTATCCTTTCCATGTACTGACACTACAGGAGGCCCACTCACACAGGAGGGGTTACAGGTCAGGGGTTAGGGAGAGGTAAGGCTGGGTTGCAGCGCCTCCTCCCAGGTGTGCTGCTTGGGGAAGGAGGTGAGGGTGCGGAGTGGTTAAGAGTGATAGGGGCCGTTAGGAAACCTGAGAGGTGCGTTCTCGCACAGAGACAAAGAACATTGTTTCTGTTGATCCCCATTTTAACGAAACCAAATTTCTAGTTCAGTTTTCATTGTCCCAAATGAAGTAAAATAATTATTTATAAGGAATAACTCAAGTTAATCTTTACTTTCCTCTTCTTTCACTTGACAGCCAATAGAGGAATTTCCTTTGCTTGTTAAACTCCCTTTTATCTACTGGTTCATCTTTCATTGGGAGTGTGAAATCGCTCACAGCTCCATCACAGAATCTCTGTGTTGCCACCCCTGGCCCTGGCGGCTCACGCATTGTAGGCCCAGGCTGACCCTTGACCCTTGATGCTAATGCCTGGGTGACCAAAGAGAATCCTAGAAAACTCGCCCTATGTCTGTGTGCGTGTGTTGGGGGGGGGGGGGTCTTGCCATATAGGTGATGATGGCCGACACAGAGAGAATGTGAGCAAACAGAGCCTTGTGCATTACACAACAAAACACTAAATATTATTACATTTTGAGATGTAATATTATTACATCTCAAAATGTGTCTAATCTACACAACAGCTCCCCAACATAAAATATGAACTGGTGCTTTAGTAGCATCTGATAATAATTTATGATATCCACATGTCCACACCCATCTCTACATCTCTACATAATTTCATTAATGTCGAGGGCTGCACATGACAACAGTTCCATCAGAATTACTGTCAAACCTCAGAGGGGCATAAAAGGGGGAGTGGGTTCCCTATTCATCTACATTTCAGGGCACCCTGCAGAGTGGTTCACTTCTAATATGTCCCATTTTGCAGGCCACCTCTTCTCCCTCCCTTTCCACCCTGTTTAACATCAGCAGCCAACCTGGCTTTGAAGTACCGCTCCACTCATTTCCCAACCCCCCCAGGGATGTGGAGCTGCTTTTACTGGCCACCCTGTCCCAGGACCGGCTCTCTCCGCCTGTCCCTGACAAGGTGAGAGAACGAAGAGGAAACACAGCTAGCAGCTAAACGCAGGAAGACCAGAACCCACTCAGTTCAATTGCTGTGCAGTAGTTAAGCAACGTCCATTCAAATAGGAAATACATTTAGACATGAACGTGTATGTTAATCAGGGTGATCAGGATGTGCAAAAATCCATAGGTTTATCGCAAGGTTGCCACGGCAACCATCTCCTTATTTAGCAAGGTTAGCTTACAGCAAGTCTCTACCACGAACACACAAACACACGCCTGCACACTCAACCTCCAGCCCTCAGTTTCTGCTCCCCTCCCCCTCTCTGGGAAGCGTCTGGCTGGCTGTCCTGCTTGCATTGACAGGCTTTTGTTTGAGGCCTGACTCGGAGAGCATATGGCAGGTGCCCCTCAGCACACAGTCCCCCCCCCTACCCCCAGGCTCTGAGGCCTATGTAAGTGTACTGTTTAGTGACTGAGCTTCTTGTGCATTTCACAGGATGCTCTTTTTTTGCTTTAGAGACCCTTCATTGGATCAGGTTGACTGAACAAAATAGAAGACATCCAGCATGAATAATAAGTCACAGTGGAGACATGACAAATTAGATTGCTAGAGCATCTAACGTTCATTATCAGGATCCACAGACCAACTTCACTGAATACATAAATACATTAGGAAGTGTTGCAACAACAATAAAAATCCATAGCAGTCTTGTGCTGGCAGGCAGCAGAGACACATCGACAATCTCATTTACCATAACAAATAGCTGCAATATGCAGAGGTCTGACTCCAGGGAGCAAGATCTGTCAAGAAGACTGATGTGATCACTGCAGGACTTCATGGAATTTAACACAATAGACATTTAAGTTTGTGGAGTGATTTCAAATGGAAATATGCAGTGTATACATAAACAGCCTTCACTGAAATTTACATTTCATTTTCCAGGATTTTGATTTCCTTGAAAAATTGTGTTCTCTGGAATAAAGTGAGGTCTCTTAATAAGTACCCAACAGTCAATAACACTCTGTCCCTGTGGGTTCGAAAACCTGACAAAGATCTTCCTCTTGCAAATGAAAAGGAGCTCATCCATGAACAAACACATGCACACACAAGCATCCACAAAAACACACAGCCACAATGGAGTAACAGGATTAAGCAGTGACTGCTGAGAGGCACAAAAGAGGTCGCGATTAATTAACCGAGTGCAGAAGCCAGAAATATTTGAAGAAAGACAATGTATGTGCCTGTCAAAGGAAGGCAGAGGGATCTGGGGAGGCCGTTCAATAACTAGGCCAGATTCCAAAGCACCTCAGGACAGATAAAAACCCAAGACAACTTTGAATCAAACACCCTTTCAAGCCTTCATCCATCATGGCAGAGACTCCCTAGAGTCGTGGAGGAGTCAGAGGCAGGAGAGCAAAGAGGAGTGAGGCAAACCAACTGAACTCCACAATCAAAAGATTCTACAAAAAAAACGATAAAGGAGAGTTAAATTAGAACCTCTGTCCAGGTTAGGTTGAAAATATTTATATCACTCCAAGAGCCAACTCTCAAAGCTATTCTTGGATCCTTGTGAGATTGCTTTTAAATAAAACCTCTTTCAAGTGTCATATTCAAATCTATTGCACCACAGAGACTACTCTGATTGCAGAGATGGCCTCTGTGCCTCTAAACATACACATGCACACATGCTGAGCCCTCCCAAGTGAGCGGACCCTGTTCCAGACTCCCTCTTTGACGTTATCATTAGTCTAATTACCCATGATGCCGAGGGCTGCATCAATGCACAGAAAACCTCTGTCGGTGAATCACGAGGCAGACACAGAGACACTAATAACTAAGACGCAAGCCACACCATGCGTCAGCCAGACAAAGATTAACACACCTGCTTTTGCAATAAAGCATTTTTCTGTTTTGCAGCAGAGAAACATGGTTACTGGTCGTCGCACCACAGCAGTGAAACAGAAATTCATACAGAAAAATTGACAGCTTGAGAAAAGCAGCTACAAGTACAGAACAACAACAACCAATCGAACTGGCTTAAAAACAAGGAACCGTAGTAAAATAAAAAGTTTCAACTTGACTTAGTTTCTGTAAAATGCTTTTTGCAGGGACAGTTTTTAAATGATAACGCTAGTATTTTCTAAACATATTTTCATAAAACAAATCCCATGAAAAGACCTAACTGAACAAGCTAACAAACCTTATTCCAACTATCATATTGTCAGACTTCTCCGTCCTGTCCGTTTCCCCCGATGGTGGAAAGGCTCAATAACAGCAAATGATTGTATGATTGTACAAATGCAAATACAAACAATGCAGGTCATTCAGGACAATGGTGTGGCACGCTGATGAAGTAGAGGTTGTGACCCAGAGGAATACACTACATCAGACTCCACAGAAGTGTAGGTATGAATCAATCTTTTAGGTATGAAAACATAGCGATCGCAAAGAAAAGTGCTAATGAATAATTAACCAGAGGATTGGTGTGGGGGTTGGATGAAATGCATCCAACAATGTTTTCAGAGATAAAAATGAAAAGGGGGGGGGGTGAAAACATGTTTTAATAAGAGGATATTTTAACCACATGAAACTGGTTCATCTGAGATTCACTGTATAGGATTAGAATAACAGGAGCAGCCCCAGACGTGTTATCCCAGCTAGCATCAACTACACAGATAACGCTCTGTAGTTTCCACTAAAACAATGGTATAGTCATCCCACCACAATGCTAACAAGGAGTCTTTCGTGAAACTAGCGTCGCAGCGTTAGCAGTGTAGCCGGAAAATGAAAATCATCATGGTCTCTAACTCAAATTAGCCTTGTGAGGGGCCTTGTGCCATCTGGGTATGAACCACAGCCACGGCTCCTTTTTTAGCTCAGAGTATTTACATTGCAGCTCTTGTGAATTTGCACGTTATGATGACAACATAAAATCTAATCTTAGTTAAGCTACCTCTGAACTGTTTCAATATTTGGATTTGAGAACTGTAGTTTCCAAAGCAACAATTTCAACACGCGTCTCGGAATAATAAGGAAGATGAAGGGTTAGTCAGTCAAAAACCACCTGGAGTGTAAAACAGACATGTAGACGGAGTCAAGGAAGAAGCTGGAAGGCTGTTTAGGGACTTACTGGCTAGGAGCAGACAGGAGAGGGCGATCACATAGAGCTGCTTGACAGCCACATCATAGTGGTCCATGAACAAGTCCAGCAGGTAGACGGCCAGGTGGCGTGCTGTAGGACATAGCTGATACCGATTACTGAGGATGGCCAGCAAGTCCGCGAAGTACCGTCGCATGCCAATCTGCGGCGAGTGAGCCCGGTACACCGGCAGCTTCAGCTCCTGGAGAGGGAGAAGAGAAGAGGAATGAGAAGGGATGCAAATGACGGCAGTTTGGGGGGTGGGCAGGAGGCAGAGGTTAAGAAACACAGAGGCTGTAAAAAATATGCATAATAATAGCAAGCAATGCATCTCTCCTGCTGATTGTGTTAAACTGCTTTCAGGAGAGCTGCTGACGGTCTGAAATACTCATGTGAGGAATAAAACTAAATTTAACACCAAAAAATAAACATTTTATTCACAATCGCTGCATAGAACTGGAGCTAATCTGGGTCATTGCAGGGGTCTCGATGGGCTGAGGGCGCTGGTGTGTGGGTGTGTGTGTGTGTGTGGTTTTTAGCGGGGGGAGGATGAGGGGGGTGTGGAGGTTGAGTAGTAGATAGGATTAGGTTTCACCCCTAGCACATCTCCTATTCATGTTCAATTAGCTGCATGTGTTTCAAAGTGGAAGGAAGATACTCGGGGGCATTAGCATTGAATCGGCCTCTTCCCCAATCAGCTGCAGAGAACAGGAGAGCACATGGCTCCGGTTTCAGAATCGGCTTCAGACCGCAAAACAATGGACGCACAAACTTACTTTCCTCAGTTCTTAAGCGGCTAAACCCCCCCAAAATAAATTAGTTTTCAAAAAATGTTTTTTTTAAATGATGTGTTTTTCTGAATCCGGGTAAAAACAAGGGCTTTTGATTTGGATTTAATATGAGATTGGGGATTTCCTGGTTAATCTCCTTTAGATCACACAGTGAGGGGTCCTTATATCAGAGGAGTTATACAGACACACACACATCGCGTAAGGACAGTTGTTGAGGAATATCCCTGCCTTTAGGCTCTGAACATCTCAGGGCTACAGGGTGACACTATTTATTTTGAAAGCAACTGAGACAACAAGGATGCTCAGACTGACACTTCAATTGAATCCAAAAATAAACAGTACCCCCACTTCCAATTCAACATATAGCAGCTCCACCCCCGGTGCCACAACCCACCACACCACCCAGTCCTCCCCAAACTCTTCTCTCCTCCCACTGCTGCAGATTCTGCCTCTGGTCCATCTGTCTGTCTCGGGGTACAAGGGCAGTGGGAGGAGGGGGCTGCTGCCGAAGTCTGGAGGGGCTCCAGGGGGTGGGTGGGTGGAGAGGTGCCTTTGTGGGGGACCTGCACCATAATTAAGGATTCCACAGCTGCCTCCTCCTGATTTGCATGTCTGATAATTTGCCACATGCTACACACCACCACTATCTCCCACATCAGGGCATTATCACTGCAGCAAATGTCATTAAGGCTGGAAGAGACAGTGGGGGAGCAGGCGCCAAGCAGGAAATGTTAACACAGACACCCATTTCACCTCCTCTTAATTCCACAGAAGCCGAGGTGACCGAAACCCAAAGCCATTTTAAATTCATCACGTATAGAACTTGAGTAAATTTAGTTTTGGAATGTTAACTCGTATCATGAACTGCACTGGCCTGTCTAATCTTATTCTTGTTTTTTTATCGTATTTTATTTTGCTCTTTTTAAATCCTGTTGCTTTTTGTATGGCATCATGTTGTAATACTCCATGTAAAGCATTTTGAATTGCCTTAAATAAACGAGCCCTGCTTCATTGCCATCATCAAACAAATTAATTAACGTATCATCCACAATAAAAATCCATGTTCGCGTTAGTTTATGAGTCCTTAAATCCAAATACTTCAGAATTTAGTAGAAAAACAAGATGCTCCGTTGGCATAATAAGAAAGTAAAAGTCAGCATGTTGCAGAAGTATTTGAGGTATGATTAAAAAATATATATATAATGCCAGAAATCTCCTATTATCGTCTTATATTATATTGTGTCTAAAAGTAATTGAAATCTTTTTAGAAACAGGGCATAACTTCTGTTGGGCTTAGTGTTATTTTATAATCAGTTGTGAAACAACTATACAGTGTGTTGTCTTCTACCAGTTCCTAAATAAAAACAACAAATCTTATATGTCTCTCTAATTAGTCTCTGGCATTTCTCACTTCACCACATGAATCGTATTGCTCTCTTTTCTAACTCTGCAGAATTCACACTGAGGACATTTCATTACACAGCATTAACTGCAGCGAGCCTGTTGCTCAGGATTCAAACCAAACTGCTGTTATAAGGAGATCAAACCTGACATTAGACTGACGCTATCACCCCCTTTCATTACGGCATAGGAGAAAAGAGTGGGTGTGTTGTTTAGTTTCCAGCTCTGCGTACAGATCCTCACTCTAACTGACAGCTCGCTCTGAGTCAGACACTGTCCAGCATGAACACAAATGAATCAAACTGTGTGTAAGTGAATGATTCATTGTGAGTCTCACAAATATCTGATTCACTACAGTCCTCTTTCTCCACATAAATACACATAACCTCACTCGCACGTTCAGGCGCCCGACGTCTCAAACCTGATCTGTATTCAGCTCCCCATGTGCTGAGCTGGCAGCAGAGCCTCAGCTAGAAGATGCCAGTCAAGTGACAGATGTCTCCATTAAAAAGGGGACACATGGGAAGAAATATGATCATGCTTGGAGGATAATTAAGACATTCTCAATTAATGAGTCTTAACTCCTCCATGTAATCTAATTTAGACCATGTTTAAGTAGACAACAGGCCCGTGTAATTATTTTAACTTCCCAACTTTAAATAAACTGTGTGGTATATGTGGAACAAAGATGTCTGGCTTCACAATGTCCAAGTTGTTTTGACTGCATTATAAATGATTTCTTGATTAATCATTAAAATGTTAATAGATTAATAGTAAATCTGAAAATAGGATTACGATACGATTAAATTCATAATGAGACAATTATGTCCTGGATTAATCAATTAAAAAGATCACAATCTTCTCAGAGCCCATTACGAAATTTTAACAAAACGTCCAAAGCCCAAAGAAAATTGATTTGTTTTTGATACCAGAATAATTAAATTAGTAAAAAATCCTTTTCCTTTTGACTTGAAATCAACAAATCCGATTTAGATGTATTTTATTACCTGCACCACAAAGGTTATGTTTTCACCCGTGTCTGTTGTAAACAATTTAACACAAAAACGAAAAAAAATGAATTACCAGAAAACTAGGCCGAAGGATGCTATGGGGGTCAGGGAGGAATGAAGTGATTAATCCACTCTTCATTTAGCCTGGTCTAGTTTAGGTACACAATAATATACTTTACAACAGAAAAAAACACCAAGGTTGGTATTGGGTACAGCTTGTCACAACTTAAATTAATTTCATGTGACAAAAAAGTTTGTCTTAAATCGGACAACCACGCCAAACAAAATTGTTTAAATAAAGTTAAAATGCTCATATCAATCAATATAATTATCATGATAAATGTCACATTATTTTTTGTGTTAAGTTTAAAGGCTTGATTTTTCCTCCTAATGTTTTTAAACTCTTCTTTGAGGGCAGAGAATGACAAACACTTTAAAAACCGATGGATCAATTATGTGTTACACCTCCTCATTGAGCATTCAGCATGAGAATTCAACTAAAGTTGTGTTGAAAATGATATTGAGATAATTTCTGTTGTTGTATCGCCACACTCACCTTGATGCGGAGGGACTGGTGGATATCTGCAGCTAGCTGGCCTTTCCACCATTGCAGCTCCCTCTCCATCTTTCCCATCCAGAGGAGAGTTCAAGAGTCAACTTGTTACCTGCGGAGACACACAAGTCCAAAACAAGACACAGATCAGACACTTTAAAGTCAGTGACTTTAGGAGAAATGTGAGGATTGTTAGATAATGAAGAGTTTTCAACTGAGAAAAACAAACTGAATCTAAGTGTTTGTATGAAATAGCTTATTAAATGTATTAATTTTTATTTTATTAGCTGTGTGTTGGTTTTGTTAGTCAGAGCAAGGCTGTGGTTTGAAGCTAAACTTAAAGAAATCTAGAGGTTTTGACAAAGTTTGCTAACATCTCGCTGATCTCACACAGGTCTGTTTGGCTGCATAGGCCATTTTCTCTGCTCGGGAATTTAAATGGCCCAGTTGAAAGACTCGCCGGACCACGTTACTGGTCAATGAATCGATGCAGCTTTCCTCTGGAGCCAGTTTAACACGATTGTTCACATTTAGTAACAAACCCAACACAACCTTATACGGGTTATCATTCAGAAGGCGCCTGCAATACGAGACAAACAGTGAGGCTACACAACTTAACTGTCCTCTCTCGCACACACGCACACACAGACAGAGTCGCCTCGCTTCAGAACAAAAACACACACCGACGTAAAACCCCACAACCTCCCCGCAAACCCTCACACATCCCCGCTGCAGCTCAACGAACCTGCTCAACTTCGTACCGTCGCGGTCCACACATGTGCCGCTCGCCGCTCCGACGGGAATGTCCCCCCAGCCCCTTTGTCTCAGTCCGACATCCTGAATGAGAGAACTCCTCCTCGGCTCAACTTTGAGACGAACCTTCCGCTTCTAAACGCAAACTTAGAAGCCGCGGACAAGTTCCCCGAGCCGCCGCCACCACCGAGTCCCGGAGCCGAGCGTCGGGTCGAGCCGTCTCCCCCAAACTGTTGACACTTTCCCCCAGAGAGCTCTGGCTCCGCCGCTTCCTCTCCGGTGGCTCCGCGGTAACACAGTCGCCTCCTCGGCTGCACCAGCTGCTGCTGCTGCTGCGGAGAGACGAGGCTCCTGCTCCAGGTCCCTCCTCCAGCCTGGGAGTTGTAGTCCTTTAGAGGTCAGCGACGGAACTACAAACACTCAATCTCTTCCTTTTTCATTTTGCTGGCTTGTGTTGACATTTCTAAACAGTAAAAGGGCAGAGAATGAATTTAAATGGTAGAATACTAAACGGCAAAAAGTTTAAGTAAAACAAAATTAGGTCACAACAATTGTGTAATTTATTGCATTACTTACCCTGACCCTAGATTACAGAAGCATATTGCTGCCACTTTAGAATAAGAAACCCACTGACCAGTATCACCTTAAATATGATAACTTATTATGAAAAATATAAGACATATATTATACAATATACAATATTTCACATTATAATTTGATAACTTATTAGGGCCCGAGCACTGATAGGCACTGACAGACAGTGTGGCCCTATTGAAATTGAAAGTAGTGAAAAATTACTTTTCATTTATTTTCTGTTATTTATTAAATTTTTTTTTTAAATGTATTAACCTCCTGCACAGAAGCGGACTGCGCACATCCTGCGCAGACGACTTGATCCCCCAGATACTGACTCAAAATATAATAAGAAACTAGGACTGTGAGCAGCACTGTGCTGGCCTGATTACTTGCGATCTCGGGAACTGATGCGGTTGCAGGGAGGACGAACAGGTACCGGGTGAAAGGGCTCCATTTTGGGTGCGTTTTGTGGATCGTGCTTGATCACGCCCACTAATCACACATTACGGTCCACGCCATCAAGTGTAGACAACACAGTGAAAATTGAATGTAAATCAAATTAAAGTAGTGAAACGAGGCTTACATCCTTTTGGCAGTGTCATCACTTTCCCTTCATGCAGACTAAACGGTGTTTATGTCTTTTCAGACCTATAAATTGTTCACCTTTGCATCAGTCGAAGACATCAAAGATATCTATGACCACCGACACAGTGATATTAAAGCAAACTTAAAAGGAAACCTTTGATTAATTAATACTTTGATGTGATCTTTTATATACCGCCTGGGCGGAGTTAAAAAAAAACAAATAAGTGTTGTTCATTCAGCTTAACCCTTCGGTACACAAGTCAAAAGTGACACTTTGAAGCCATGCCACTAATGCGGTGTTCAACAGAAAATCACAGTTTCCATATGACCTTATCATCAATGTCTTGAGGCCCTTCTGATAAAGTTTGACATGGCTGTGGTCAATGGACGAGGAGGATTACATCAAAGTGTAAGACGTGCAAAACAAGACATGTCCTGTTGCCACCAGGGGGCACTGTGATTTCTGTGTAGATGTCATTAGGCCGGGACTGTTATCATATATGTCCAGTTTGGAGTCAATTGGACCATCACAACCTCGTGTTTTGATGGGGATTCATACAAATTTGACACCCCGCCCAGGTCGCAGCATGTGACGAAAACTCACAATTTGAGTAAATTTGAATCTCCACTCACAAAATTGGAAGTTAATCCGATGAAAGGTCTAGGAAGAGTTTGTTAAACAACAGCCAAAATGGCCCGAAATCGAAAACGGCCGACTTCCTGTTGCGCTAATCAAATGGTGCCAGGAACTTATTCTCGTCCGGGCATGATACACGTGTGTACCGAATTTCTTGAAGATTGGTGTAACCAGACAGAATTGCTGTGGTGCACCCATTTCGAATTACTCCACAATACGTCCATTTTCATCAGGCCTGACGAGCCCACAAAGTTTGGTGAAGTATGTTCAAGCTGTCAAAAGATTCTATTAACTTTCCTGAATAATCAAACGAAAAGCAATGCTTCGAGCTATCCGTGCTCTGGCCCTAATGAACCAAATGAAGAAGTCTTAACATGATGAAGAGCAGTACAGCCAGTCTCCATATTTAAATCCCATCAGGCTCCACTGGACAGAGGGTGAGAGCAAAGCAAACTACCAGTGCAACACAATCATGGAGTTGGAAACAGCTGTATTGGATTTACATTGTAAAAATTGGTGTGTTGAGCTGTTGGATGTGTAAGAATTTTGATTAAGTTTAGTTCAACAATAAAATTCAGCACTTCATTGTTTTTAAAATGTCAAATTATTTACTTGTTGCAGACTTTACATTTCAGACAATCGAATTATGTAACTTTAAACAACAGCTTTGACTTGTACTTAATAGTATAATTTCGTTTTCATTTGTACTGTTACTGTTGCAAGTTTTATCCTGTTTTCATTTGGTGTATTACTTGGCACTTAAAAATATTTAGAGTTGTCACCATACAAAACCAGACATCTGTAGGAAACAATTGATTGGCTGAATGATTAATGCTAGGGATCATCATTTAAATGGACCCCAACCCAACCACAATGTTTTTACGAGAATGGCTATGAAACAAGGGTAAAAAAAATGAAGAACAGAACAATGGACAGAATAAAAGATTTGATAAAATTGTGGAGAAGTGTGGAGAAACAAGAGAAGCCAACTTTCTGTTATGCTCAAGTTCCCCCTAGACCTGGGATATACAATTTTTACTGATTTTAGTTTTATTGTTGTGGATAAAAACATGGCTGCATCAAAGACTATGGCTCTGTGCCACTATTAAAAACTCACAGCAGTCTCACAGCTCCTGTAAACTGCATTAATTTAATGAAACAAAGGAATTTTAATTATTAAGTCCATCCTTGAATTCATTTTTGAAAAGATCTTTGTCAGAATTGTGATTTCATGAGTGATACATAATTGCTGAGTGGTTTCCCAAACGTTGTTGCGTTTCTTCTTTCCTTGGGTGCCCCCTAGTGTCAGAACTCACACGTCACTGAGGCCTTCAGCAGGGGACCTATCTATTCAATAAGTAAATAAAGTCAATGGAAAGAGTCAATTCTAAAATCAAAACAAATCCAAAAGATTGTTCAGGGTTAACTGTCATCCTTAGCATTTGCTTTGCTGTCAGCTTCATTGAGAAAGTCCTGGTCCGGGTAGATTAGGAAGCCAGTGAAGGTGCTGTCTGTCCAGAAAGGGTCAAAGAAGAGTCCGTTCTGTCCCGAGTAGAAGATCTGCAGCCAGACCTGGTGTCCCTGCTGCAGGTGGAGAACAGTAGAGCCAGATGCCACATCGTGGTTTCCTGTGTTTGCATCAAAAGTCTTGATCTTGTACTTTCCGTTGTGCACCAGCCCGATGGCCAGGTGTTTATTTGCCAAAGTGATATCATAAGTGAAATAATAGACTCCAGGGATAATGCAGACAAATTTCCCACTGCTGACATTGTAGTGATTTCCTTCATTTAGCAGGATCCTGCTGAAGCGGATGGGCATTCGTTCTTTAGGGTAGCTCTTAGTCATGGCCACGGAGAAGGCTGAGCGGGCCGCTCTATTACAGTTGCAGCCGCCAGGGGCCCCTTCCTGGCCCACGTCACCCAGCACTCCCTTTGGTCCCCGTTTTCCAGCCAGCCCTGGCGTTCCACGAAGCCCCTTCAGCCCCCGGGGTCCGGCCTTGCCGATAAAACCTTCACGGCCTTTTACACCAGGTTTTCCTGGGTTCCCAGTCCTTCCTGCATCCCCTGACAGTCATGACAAAATTATGACAAATCAATGTTATTCACATGTTTTACTGATCACAAATAATCAATTTAACAAGTACAGCTCGTCAGTCAAACTGTGTTTCATGACAAGAACAGGTTGCTTCCTATCATTAAAGTGGACTTGATTGTCAGAGTAAAATCATAATTTTTTATGTTCGGAAACAAACAAAAAATAATTTTCAGCCCTGGATGTTGGAAATTGGGGCTTTGATGGGGTGTGTCATACAGAACAGATATTCTTCCAGATAATAGAGAATGAAAGAATTGATTCAAACATTATGATAGAAAAGAGTTGGCAGATAACTACCTCCATCTCCCTTTTCTCCCTTTTCCCCATCCTTCCCATCCGGCCCATCCTTCCCCGGCGGCCCCATGGGTCCCATGACCCCTGGGGATCCATGGGCTCCTGGGGTCCCCTCAGGCCCCACTGGACCTGGCAGACTGCAAACCAGCTGGGAGGAGTGGATGGTGATGTTGCGACCTTTCTTGGATGAGGAATTTGTTGACTGGGGTATGACAACTGACAGCAAACAGAGCAACACACACATCTGGAGCATGTTGGAAACTGTGGAGTCACGACAGGAACAGGGAAAGTCATTGTTTTGATAAGAGATTTGATTTGGGTGTCGTGTGCAGGTCACAATCAGATAAGGTGAATGTGAAACAAAAACCATGGCACTCCACATGCATATAACCCACAGCTGTAATCCAGTGCAGTAACAGTAACAGTTATCTTAATGGCCTTTTCATGCAACGACTGCATTCTTACAAAGCAAAATTATATGGTCATCACGCAGGGGTTAAAAAGGGCACAGCATGCAGCATGTTATAGAACAGGGATCGCACATGACATTTAAAAACACGCAGAGACACAACTCACCAGTTTAGAAATTATGTCCCAATCACTATCCAAGTCCTTTCTCTGCATGTGAGAACACAGGCGTTCTACATGACTTTCCAGTGTCGGGTGAGATAAGTCTCCAAGAGAAGAACTGAAGAGAAATGTGCAGTCACAGTCCACAACATCCGCCCTTTTCAAGCAAGTATACTGCCAGAACATTTTTTCACCATGATGTCATTGTATTCATGTCGGTGCGACTGTATTGCACAGATGAAGCATCAAACTCATACGATGGGAAAATAAATAAATGTTACATATCACATAATAATGTAACCAGAAGTGTGTTAATCTTACATGTGCACATTAAACAGCACAGCACAGTGGTCTAAAGCAGTGTATGAAATGTGTTTGTGTTTATCTCAGGGAAGCAGAGCCAAGAGAAAAGAGACATAATAATGTTCCAGCTGTTGGGTGAGGCAGTGTCCTGAGTTCACAGTGTGAACAGAAATTACATCAGCGCTTCTCATGTTGCAGGTTTCTATGAGACGATATTGGCAAATAAGCACCAAACAATAATTCTCTTTCATGACACAATGTAGTCAAATATTTATATTTTATTTATAAAAATGCATTAATCCCATGGGGAGAGTCAGCAGGGAGGGGAGATGGTTACGTTGCAGGGAAGGAGGCCATGGGATCATCCGTCCGGCAGCGCTTCATGCGGAAGGCCTCCAGCTCCTCCTCGTTGGGCGCCTTCACTTCCTGCAGGCTGGAGTACGGCCTCTTCCTCTCATCTATCTGCATCAGTGCATCTATGTGCTTTCTGTGTTTGTCCTCTGCTTCGAGGGCCTGGCAGAGAGAAAGATGTTGGAGGTCAGTCGCCGAAATGAGCCAAAACCAGAGATACAGGAAGATGAACACAGACTTGTTTATTCTTACCTTCTTCAACTTCTCCTTCTTCTTCTCTTCCTCCTCTGAATCGCTCTTGTCAGAGCCGCGCTTCTTGTTCTTTTTGCTCTTCTTTTTCTTCTTTTTCTCTTTCGTCACGTTATCACGATGCATCTGGTGAGTGAAAACAATAACATTATACCATATAAATAGGGGTGTTTTTGTTAGAGGCCTTTTGGTTCGGTACGCACGTGTACTGGAAGCACATGGAACATGCGGACTCGTTTGAAACGGAATCAGCAGAGTGATGCCCCACAACTTTAATGGGACAGGCAAAAAACGAGTTTGGTTGAAACCCAACATTATCAGCCGCTTAGAAATAACTCATAACGAGCCACATAGGTGTTTTTATAGCAGCGGACATGCGACCACTCCGGTGGAGAACGTAGGGTTCAAGCACACGTTGAAAGTAATCACGCCCCATTACGAAGTTCCTTCTTGTCCGCATTTCAGTCAGCAAGTCCTTTAACACCAGCCCTTTATAAACCTCTGTCCCCAGCCTGACAGTGTTCTCCGCAGCGGAGACATTGTTAGTATCAGCAGAGCATCAAACCCTCTCTGCGAACTATGTGGACAAGGTCATTTTTTGGAAGAAAAACACATGTATATTTAATAATGATAATTATACATAACAATAAAGGTGCAGTTTAAGAATAGTTTGTTTTCTACATGCTGCATCTTAATGGATATTTATTTTTATTTATTTATGAGTGTTTCTTTTGTTATTTTAACTTTTTATTATTATTATTTGGGTAAGAAAGACATCGCACTGGTTGACCAGGGTTGAATAAAAAGAAATTCAAAATTAGTTCAATGTTTTATGTTACGTTTCTAATGTACCGCAAACGTACAGAACCGTATCCTCAAAAAGGTATGTACCGAACAGTGATTTTTGTGTACTGTTACACCCTACATATAAGGAGATCTATGTTTACAGTCAGCCAAAAATTTATAATCATCATTGACTTGTGCAAATAGAAATCTTCTCAGCATCACTTACCTCAAGCAGAGTCTTGGGCTGTTCTTCCTCCTGTGGTTCAGTGAGATCCTCTTCAAACGGAACACAGTCTGTGTTGCTCTGTAATTTTTGTAAACAAAACCAGTTTAAGTAACAAAGCAATCAGATAAAGTGGGTATGAAACAGAGAATTAGAAAAAATATAACTTACCACAGTAATTCCAGCCTCTCCTGTGCAGTAACTTTGTTTGACCATGGAGTGACAACACTTGAAGCCCCAGTAGCCGTCCTTCCAGTAAGAGCCCCAAATACACTAAACAAACACAAGATCTTCTTTAGAATATACTTTGAATAAGACGTGTGGAAAATTAGCAAAAGCTTTAGTCCATTCAGTCGTTCTTACCATGTGGTTGTTGATGATCACGTCCTCCTCGTACTTGGAGCGGACAACAGCCTTCACTAGTCCTTTCAGTACAGCGCCGTGACGAGAGTACTCCACGTAGTCCTCTGTCTGGGCCAACAGCAGCTCCCGTGGTGGAGCGTCCAAGTGTTCTTGACCTCCATACTGATCGTCACACACAAAAGCACAAACACAATTAAGCCATCAGCCAGTAGGTATACTTATAGGCCTCTGTGATGATGAATGAATTAAATCAATAAATCTCTCAATGTTTCTGCTGCCATCCCAAATATTAGAATATGTCCTTCAATAACACACATACCGTATATTTTGCTATAGTAAGGCCCATTTTAAATGAAAATAAGATGAAAAAACAATATTTATAAATATATATATGTATCTGTGCATTTCAAAACATAAAAACACATTGATTATGAGATGTCTGATTCCATAAGTTGACCAATCAATGCCGAGTTTGATATGCATCCACATTGACATTATGATTTGTGGTACATGATGAAACCCAGATTTCGTACTAAGCCCTTGTCCAACAACATGAACATGTGAGATTCCTTTCTCACAAATTGTGCGGGCCTTTAGTTACCAGCCCGAGGGTTTAAAACAGAAGATGATATCCGGTATTCACCTTCTCCAAGATGCTATCCCGCTGTTGCTCCTTTAAGTTCTCTTTTTTGTCTTTGAAGGACAGATGGAGAATCTCCAGCTTGGTGGGGTCGGCCTGCAGATGAACCTCCGATCCTCTCTCGTAGGCCTCCCAGGCAAACACTGTCACAAGATGAGGCATTGACAATCACTATGGGGTACATGTTGCACTTTTACATGTTTATGGTTAAACTGTAAAATATAAAAACTCAATTACATTTCTTTGTCACAAGGGTTTGATATTTGAAGAATCATTGCCAATTTCTGAAAATATATATTTCAGCCAATAAATAACTCACTTTTTAAATCAGTATCTGCACCAGCTCCCAAATATAATTTCAGTCAGAGTTTGAATTGCATACTTGTAATTCTTCTTGTTATGTCAGTGTTAAAGAGAGTGGAAAGGAGGTAAAGTGGCTGCTAGGTATCTAAGTGACTTACATTGCGTTTGAGCCATGGTGATTGTGGACCCAGTGTAGCGAGCAAGGTTGTCTCCAGCATACCCCACCCTGTCAGACACAGCAGGAAATGTTTACAATGTGAGCCAATGACAAATTGTGATTTTTGAATATGGGCTATACAAATAAAATTTGATTGATTGATTGATCAGGAAACATACGGGCAGTAACTTACTCATCAGGGTTCATGCCAGTGTTGGAGTATGGGTTCTCTCTCATAACTCTAGTCTTTGGATCATAGTAGGCTGAGTTTGGATCCAGATTCCTCAGGTACTGTGAGAGACAGACACGAGTTCAGAATATGAACAAATAACATTACAGCGACCAAAGGTTTCCTGTATAAAAGTGAAATACTAGTTCAGCAATCGTGTGACTCTTACTTTAGCCGTGTCTTCTCTGATACGCAGATTTCTGACAGTAATTCTTCTTTTGGAGTCAAAGTTCTGACCAGGCATATCAATGTCATCTGCATATTTATCTTCATCCTCATCCTCGCTGCCTTTCTCCCCCTCCAGTTTTCCAGACACCAACTCATCCCGAAGTTTCTGTGCCTTCAGAGTCCTTTTGGCCTGAAAGACAAAGACAAACTCAGATTCATGAAGAAGTTGACAAAAACACCACCTAAATATAAGGTTTTGAGCCCCACTGTGGCATCGCACCTGATTTATGTTAGAGTGCCTGTAACTGAGCACCGGTTCTGACTTGAGTTTGCCCTCCGTAACAAACATTCTACAGTTAAACCAGAATGCATTAACCACTGGTCTACTCACCAAGTCTAGTGTGGCGTACTCATCCACAATGCGCTGGTGGTCCTCTGGGTCGTAACCATTCCAGCGATCCCTCTTCCCCTCGTAGTCCAAAATGAGCAGGACCTGAGAGTGTTCATCTGGAGCTATTCTTGAGGCCGTAAACCTCGCCCCAACTTTTCTGGGACGCTGAAAAGACAAAAATTGAGGTCAGAGGTTATTGTTTATGTATGCAGATATAACATTGAAGAATTGTACTAAATAAAAAAGTGAAAGTTCGTCTATGATGGAAGATAGAAAGAGATAAAATTGCTTTAGTTCTTTTACCTCCAAGCAGTCTTTCTTTTTATGCGTCGTAGCACCACAGTTTTCACAAGCTCCTTTACGAAATTTAGTGGTCACAGCCTTCTGTGTGGAGACAAACAATGAAGCTATAACTTTACGTATAAATTGATGCAGCCACATGAAAGCTAATCATGTTGGGTCATTCTCACCTCCACTCCTCTCTTATACCACTCTCCGATGCTTGAGTATGGCACCGATCTTTCTTCCTGTCCTCTCTGATGCTTTAAAGTGGGCCTATTAGATGGGTCGATGTACCATGGCACTGATGAAATGTACTGTGGGATGTGAGGGTTGATGTCCCTGGAGAGATGAAACAGCACAAGCGGTCCACATTAATGAACAGTAGCTTCAGAGTAAATATTACAAATCCAACACATCAAGTCATCACACAGAGTTTTTATATAGTTCCCAACACCAGTTTAGGAATCTACGAACCAATTCGATTCAATGTTTTTAAATGTATATTAAGCTGCTTTCAGACATGCACTGGACTCCGCAGTTCATCCGCATTTTCTCCGGAGGAAATGCATGCGTGAACGCAAATGTCCTAGTGAGACAGCAGTTTCCACGAACTTTATCCGTCTGACCTCCAAGTATAAAGTCTGTAGAAATCCAGGAGGAGTCAATGTCTGAACAAACACGATTCACTGTGAGTGAGTGGGATGTTGATGAGGTTTCTAATGTGCGACAGACGCCAAAAAACTAAAAGAAAGCAAATGTTTCCCGGTGAAAAAGCAATTTTGTACATGCAGAAGACACAGACAAAGATTTGAAGAGAGCTTGTGGTGATAACAGCTGACAACGGTGTGGGAGTGCTGTAAACAAAATCACATGATCTCCCCAGCGAAGATAACACGTCACTTCCAGCCTCTTTGCGTTTAAAGGGACTGTGGGACTTACACCACATTCATGTAATAAGAAAAGTCAAGGACAGTTCATCAATTTGGCAACACATGCGCTTCAAAAATTCACAACACAAGCTATCTCAAAAAGTGATGAACCTGGCTGTAGTTCAATGCTTTGTGAAGTTCCATCATCACTGACCCAGTGCATTGAGCTCTCTCTGCCACCGTAGGATACCATTGTTTACAGTTTCTGAATATTTAAATCACCCAACAACAACAGAGTTGGTTGCGCGTGGACAAAATATACCACAATATCAAAGGATTTCAGGTAAAGTTACCTTGAAGATTGAACTCAAGCTTCAGTGAAACCTTTGAGTTTGTTTAGTTTTATGGAATTCAGCAAATGATAAGTGATAATCGCTGCTGCATCAAACCCCATACAGATAGGGAGGATCTAATGAAAGATGCAATGGTGTTTCCTCTGGGTAAGTGTAGGATCAGGTGTTTAAGGTTGTTTGGAAACATGGGAATATTTTAATGTCCAGATGTAACGCATGTTGGAACTCATCATTACTCCTCTCACTTTCTGTCCAGACCCACACTTACTTTCCCTCCTCGTCCACCTCAGCTGGAGCGTTTCCCAGCTTCCTCTGCTCCTCCAGCTCCTTCTTCACCCTCCAGTCCTCCCTGGTCATCTTCTTGGGCTCGTCCCGGCCCACGATGCCCTCCGAGGTGGAGCTGGGCCGCTCGGTGGTGCTGAGCTGCTCGGTCATGACTGAACCTGCCACAAACTAATACAGGAGCTTTAGCTGTAGCTTTAAGCTAACCTAGCGGTTGACTTGTTATATAATTGAAGTATTTAACAGCTTTTTAACTGAGTAAGATCAACAACAGATATAAAAATAACAAACGTTGATTTTCCACTTGAAAATGTCAATCTCGTCACGTGAGTTTTGACTAACACTTCTGCTCAGCTGCTTTTGAACAGTGTGACATCAAAGGCATCAAAGGCATCAAAGGCTTCTGCTCAGCTGCCGTTGATGCCACACTGTTCGAAGGCCGCTGTCACAGTTGCCACAAGTGTTTGGGGGGACTTGGGGGCACTTGGGGGCACTTGGGGGCACTTGTCACTGCTGCCTGTCTGAGTCAGGGGCGGTGTTGGGCAGGGGCGGAGCGGGCAGCCGTTTTCATGACACGTGGGGGGCGGCACAAGCACTTAAAATATATATTTTTTTAAATCATCTGTCCGTTTTCTGTCTGTTTTCTATTATCTATCATATCACTGTGTGGGGAATTGGCAAATTGGCGCCCCCTGCAACTGCAGGCGCCCCTGCTTGATGCTGCGTGAGAAGGGGGAAGGGGAGGGGGGGCGCGGGGGATAGTGATTCTCTGTGAGGCGCGCGACCGGAGGGGAACTGGAGGCGGAAGTAATGTTTTGACTTCCGCATCTCTTTAAAGGTGGAACTGTAAACAAATCGTTCTTTCGCCTTAGCCAGGGGTCGGCAACTCGCTTCTGCAGCGGCTCCCTGTACAGTGCTGTGCGGGCGAGTGTGTGTGTGTGTGTGTGTGTGTGTGTGTGTGTGTGTGTGTGTGTGTGTGTGTGTGTGTGTGTGTGTGTGTGTGTCCAGACAGCACACATACACACACTCGCCCCGGGGCTCCGCCCCCACTCACTCGCTCAGAGAGACGCACAGTGAGATCAGAGCTCGTTCCCGTGCAGCCGCCGGTCAGTGACAAACAAGACACAGTGTTCAAACACCAAGTTGAAAAGAAAGGACGATGAAGCCTGTCCTGCTCTTGGCTTCCCAGTGAGTAAAGGAGGACATGAGGAGAGACCAGTGTGTATTTTAGGTCTGAAAACTTTGACAGCTGACAGTAGGAGACCCAACAAATTAAGAAGACACTTAGAAACATTACATTCCAGTCACATGCATGTGTTATTTTTGGTTGAGCTTCATCATCGTTGTAACAAATTGATAATAATTTAATTTTTTTTTTTTCTATTTTTGAAAAAGTACAGACCGATGGAGGAATGTACTGATAAATGTAACCAAAAGTACTTAAATTAAGTTGAATTTAAGCAAAGTTATTGCTGTATTCTTTGAAAAAAGTGGAAAATGTCACAAAACGTTGTTTGAAAAATGTCAGAAATTCCTGAAAGTAATCTGAATTTAATGTTCATGTGTATTTTATGTAAATACGATTATGTGGTCACCAACTGCAAGGTGAATTGGTTTAGTCTTAACTTCTGGACGAGTGACAGTTTTTGGGAATGGGAAAAGTGTTGATTGTCGAGTGCAACTGTGCAAAAATAAGCACAGAGATGGACAGGAAATTGCCAAAGCCGTCAGGTGCCCAATTTAGCAAAGAAAAGAAAAGAAGAAGAGGAGCATTAATAAATTAAAGTTTATTAGATAGTTTGTTTGCCCTTGGGGGGTTGGACTCAAAATGAATCAAGACAAGCTCCACATCTATCAGATCCATAGCCATGATCTTGGTGTCTATGGGTAGGTAAGAACTCAAAGACTGTGTTCCCAGTATCAGTTACAGTGTGACTGATACTGGGACTGAGTAAACTGTCATAAATATTTATCCATTTCTTTTTCATCCACCATCTGATTGCATCCCCGCAAGTGTTCTTAAGGAAGTCTTAAACACTGTTGGCCTGTAGTGGAAATTTATCTCGAGATGTGAAATAAAGAGTTTCTCAGACCAGAGTTGTCTTTGAGTATTTAATCGTAAGCTCTGCAGAGGGTTACACAGTCAGCATCCACTCCCAACTTCATGATGTTTGGCTGGGAGTAAGTGAGCCAGTGGACCTGGTAGCTGGCCTACCTCTGGACCCTGACACAGTCCCTTCAGGCCCCAAGTATGTCCAACACCTCCAAGAGCGACAGGCGCATCAAATCACCAGAGACGCTCTTGGTGTGACTATGAAACATGTAAAGACAATATGACAAGAACTGCTGCCGCACACAGTACCAAATTGGTGATGCTGTGTGGTACCTAATCAAAGGCAAACAGAGAGTAAAGAAAAATGTCAGGAAATTCCTCCCATCATACGGAGGCCCATGCTTCCTCCTGGGACATTTGGATGATCTGGTGTATCACATCCAGATAGGCCTTAAGACCAAGGTGAAATTTGTTGACCAGCTAAAGCCCTATCGCTGTCTTAACCTTTTGGACAACACCTTGGCCATGCAGCAGGCTCGGAGCTGGACACACAGATGGAGGTGTCACCCCCAGTCTTGGACACTGGATCCTGCACACCCTATCTTTGGTCTATCTCATGTGTTCTCTAACAGTGACGCCGAGGAAGCCTCGAGCTGCACCTCATCAGTAGTGGACATCCCTGCAGCTGCTGCATCCCTCCCCTCCACTTCTCCTCATCTGGACTCTGCCACTCCTGGGACCCCTCAGGACAGTTGTTCGGCAGAGCAACGTCATCAGAGCAATCACTCCCAAAGGCCGAGCCGCCAGCGAAGAATACCTGCCAAGTATGGTGAGTGGGTGGCTCGCTGAGATCAGCAGTTCATGGAGAGTTTCTAGGGTTTAAAAGACCATCTTCAGGTTCCAAAAATGAGGTCAAGAGTTTTGTATTGTTTGCTTCCTTTCGAGCTAATGGTTAATTTGTATGTTCATTTGTATATATTTAAAAAAAACCTGAGAAGTAGTGGTTAATTATCACAGCTTTTGGTCACAGTGATATTTTTCTGTTAGAGGTAATGTTCTGAGTAATATAGAGGAGTTGAGTTTAGAAAGCTTCTGATCGTCAATTTAGAGCTCAAAATATGTCCGAGCCTGTACAATGGGTGTTATTAATGACTTCCTAGGGTTTGTTGTGCTCCACTGTATTATGCACACACTTAGGAAAGAACAGATTTTTACGTGATTATATTTGCATTGAGAAACTACACTTTTTGCTATTGTCCCACTTGCAAAGGATTTGAAATCTGCTGGTCATATTTAATCTTCTCAAATGGGCTGAAAGCAAATGAGGATTATATACCTGTATGTAAAGACACATGTTAAAGTATGTTACTGTGCTGGACTGGAATTGTGTTACAATTGCCATCCAGAGTGGGGGTATTGTTATAAAAGTGGCGTGGCTCCTTTAAGAGACGGCCAGTGCATCAGTGTGTGGGTAAGCCAGAGAGTGCTGAAGTTAGAGAGAGAGACAGTGCGCTTATTTACAGCACTTCATATATATTTCTTGAAAATACAGAATATTTATCTTTAAGTATTATAGAAGGAAGATTTGGACATATATTAAAGCAGAGACAGCAGCAAAAATATTTAAATATTAAAGATCAGTGATTCTCCAAAAGCTTGGAAACGATATTAAATGAGCATATTTACAGTGGTGTTGATAAGTGTACATTGTCCCTGGAAAACAATAACTCTCATTCATGACACGATGTAGTCAAATATATTTTATTTATAAAAAATGCATTAATACCATGGGGAGAGTCTAGGAGAGTCAGCAGGGAGGGGAGGTGGTTACTTGTCAAGGAAGGAGGCCATGGGATCATCCACCCGGCCGCGCTTCATGCGGAAGGCCTCCAGCTCCTCCTCGGTGGGCGCCTTCACTTCCTGCAGGCTGGAGTACGGCCTCTTCCTCTCATCTATCTGCATTATTGCATCTATGTGCTTTCTGTGTTTGTCCTCTGCTTCGAGGGCCTGGCAGAGAGAAAGATGTTGGAGGTCAGTCGCAGGAATGAGCCAAAACCAGAGATACACAAAGATGAAGACAGATTTTTACCTTCTTCAACTTCTCCTTCTTCTTCTCTTCGTCGTCTGAATCGCTCTTGTCAGAGCCGCGCTTCTTGTTCTTTTTGCTCTTCTTTTTCTTCTTTTTCTCTTTCATCATCTTATCACGATGCATCTGGTGAGTGAAAACAATAACATTATAACATAAGTAGGGGTGTAATGGTACATAATCCAAACCAAGGAATTTCCGGTACGGGCCTTTTTCGGAAGGCATTTGCATCGAGTCCACGTGCCGAACTTGTGTGTGCGTGTGTGTGTGTGGCTCTCAAATTCCAACCGACAACTTGAGCGAAGCACCAGATGTGCTGTCGGCTCGTAGTCATAGTGACCGCAGACAAACAGGAGTGTGAAAACCCCCCCTCGTCATTTAAGTCCACTCTGTGGTAACACTTCAGTGTCGCAGTCAACTATTATGACGTCGGACGTAGACAAGTGGATCGTATAAAAGCCGACATTGCGCAACGTGTGCGAAACACCATTTGTCGCAAAAAAATGCGGTAAAAGGTGTTTCGTGTGCCACGCATTCAAGCTCTGCATTTCAATATATTTGGTCAATCAGATGGAGCCCTGCCGCCCTAGATGATAATTGAAAGATATTCTGATCATTGACGGGTTTTTCTGTCAATGAATCATTGTCTGAAGAAGAGAATAAAAAGAGAATAGAGAGGGCTCCACCTCCTCCAAATAAACTCTACTGTGGAAACTTCTAGTAATGACGTTATTCCCGAGTTAAATTCAACACTATGAGCAGCTGATTATATAACAGTTGTGTAGCTAATTAATGATCCCAGAACTTGAGGGAAAAGTAACAGCGCTCATGAAAACACCCCAAATTAACACTGTAAGTGGACAAAATGGAGCTGTGCATGGCTCCCAGGTGTCTGCCTCGGACTTGGTGGTCTCTGCGTCAATAGCAGGGACCGTTTGTTGATTTATCGCAAATCATATCGTCATTGAAATATTAAACAAATTTATTGCATGTTTTCCTTATATCGTGCAGCCCTATATTTAATAATCATAGTTATACATTACAATAGCGGTGCAGTTTAAGAACATTTAATTTTCTACATGCTGCATCTTAATGGATAATTATTTTTTCCCATTTTCATTAGTTATGAGTGTGTTTTTTTGTTATTTTAATTTTGTAAAATTAACTAAGGTAAGAAAGACACAGCCATAGTTAACAAGGGTTGAATAAAAATAAATAGAAAATTAGTTTAATGTTTTCTTTTCCTTGTTTCTAATGTACCGCAAACGTACAGAAATCTGACCTTAAAACCGAGGTATGTACCGAACAGTGATTTTTGTGGACTGTTGCACCCTACATATAAGGAGATCTTTGTTTACAGTCGGCCAAACTAAATGTTAATCATCATTGACTTGTGCAAATAGAAATCTTCTCAGCATCACTTACCTCCAGCAGAGTCTTGGGCTCTTCTTCCTCCTGTGGTTCAGTGAGATCCTCTTCAAACGGAACACAGTCTGTGTTGTTCTGTAGTTTTTGTAAAGAAAACCAGTTTAAGTTACAAAATGATCAGATAAAGTGGGTATGAAACAGAGAATTAAAAAAAATATGACTTACCACAACAATTCCAGTCTCTCCTGTGCAGTAACTTTGTTTGACCATGGAGTGACAACACTTGAAGCCCCAGTAGCCGTCCTTCCAGTAAGAACCCCAAATACACTAAAAAAACACAAGATCTTCTTTAGAATACACTTTGAACAAGATGTGTGGAAAATCAGAGAAAGCCTTACTCCATTCTGTCGCTCTTACCATGTGGTTGTTGATGATCACGTCCTCCTCGTACTTGGAGCGGACGACAGCCTTCTCTAGTCCTTTCAGTACAGCTCCGTGACGAGAGTACTCCACGTAGTCCTCTGTCTGGGCCAACAGCAGCTCCCGTGGTGGAGCGTCCAAGTGTTCTTGACCTCCATACTGATCGTCACACACAAAAGCACAAACACAATTAAGTCATCAGCCAGTATGAACACTTATAGGCCTCTATACACCATTTTGGGCTGAAGAAATGTACTGAAATCTTTAATCTTTAACAGTAGTACTAGATCACATCAGATAAATGGACCCAAACTGTCACATGCTGGCTGGCTACTGTGATCACACAAATTCACGGTTTCCAAATTCCAATGCTATGAAATTTAAGGATGTATAATATCATAAAATAATGCAATTGTGGTTCGGAGCAAAATCAAAGTCACTTTCAGAGAGTAAAAATGCTTTTTGTTTATAAAGGCTTGTCAACAAATACGGTTTGAGAGGTGTTTGTGAGTTTTTGCGGAACAATAGTATAATACGTAATTTTCTTTATCCACATTGACATTATGATTTGTGGTACATGATGAAACCCAGATTTCGTACTAAGCCCTTGTCCAACAACATGAACATGTGAGAATCCTAGTTACCAGCCCGAGGGTTTAAAACAGAAGATGATATCAAGAAATCACCTTCTCCAGGATGCTATCCCGCTGTTGCTCCTTAAAGTCCTCTTTTTTGTCTTTGAAGGACAGATGGAGAAGCTCCAGCTTGGTGGGGTCGGCCTGCAGATGAACCTCCGATCCTCTCTCGTAGGCCTCCCAGGCAAACACTGTCACAAGATGAGGCATTGGCAATCACTATGGGGAACATGTTGCACTTCTACATGTTTATGGTTAAACTGTAAAATATAAAAACTCAATACCATTTCTTTGTCACAAGGCTTTGATAACCAATATTTGAGGAATCATTGCCAATTTCTGAAATATATATTTCAGCCAATATATTAACACTTTTTAAAGAGAGTAGCGAAAGAGAGGAGTTGAAGTGACTGCTAGGAATCCAGGTGACTTACATTGCGTTTGAGCCATGGTGATTGTGGCCCCACTGTAGCGAGCAAAGTTGTCTCCAGCATACCCCACCCTGTCAAGACACAGCAGGAAATGTTAACAATGTGAGCCATTGAAAGGCGAGTGATCAGGAAACATAGGGGCAGTAACTTACTCATCAGGGTTCATGCCAGTGTTGGAATATGGGTTCTCTCTCATAGCTCGAGTCTTTGGATCATAGTAGGCTGAGTTTGGATCCAGATTCCTCAGGTACTGTGAGAGACAGACACAAGTTCAGAATATGAACAAATAACATTACAGCGACCAAAGGTTTCCTGTATGGAAGTGAAATACTAGTTCAACAATTGTGTAACTTACTTTAGCCGTGTCTTCTCTGATACGCAGATTTCTGACAGTAATTCGTCTTTTGGAGTCAAAGTTCTGACCAGGCATATCAATGTCATCTGCATATTTATCTTCATCCTCATCCTCGCTGTCATGTTCCCACTCCTGCAGAAAAATGGGATTAAAATGTTTTATGTTAGTTTTCTAGGCAAGAGATTGCATTTACCTCTTGTCAATATAATCCAGTCCTACTACAATCTGTACAAAACTTACAGTTTGGTCCAGTTTTCCAGACGCCAACTCGTCCTGAAGTTTCTGTGCCTTCAGAGTCCTTTTGGCCTGAAAGACAAAGACAAACTCAGTTTATGAAGAAGTTGACAAATAAACAACCTACCTAAATATAATGTTTTGAACCCCACTGTGCCATCACACCTGATTTATGTCAGTGAGCCTGTAACTGAGCACCGGTTCTGACTTGAGTTTTCCCACCGTTAATGTGGGATTTGTGGTTGCCAGATATCAATTTTATTGATTCATATACACCAATAAAATGTTCAGTTTAACAGTTGCTTTGTCTACCTTGTTCGAACCCAGCCCTTATTTGAATGTTTCAACACAAGAGCATGTTTGAAAGTTGGCAGAGACTTACGGTGTTCTCAAAAAAATACCAGATTGAATTAACCACTGGTCTACTCACCAGGTCTACTTTGGCGTACTCTTCCACAATGCGATGGTGGTCCTCTGGGTCGTAACCATTCCAGCGATCCCTCTTCCCATCGTAGTCCAAATCAAGGAGGACCTGAGAGTGTTCATCTGGAGCTATTCCTGAGCCCGTGAACCTCGCACCAACTTTTCTGGGACGCTGACGAGACAAAAATTAAGGTATAACATTATACAATTGTACTACATAAAAAAGTGAGATTCTGTGTGGGAGATAGAAGGAGATGAAAATTGCTTTGGTTCTTTTACCTCCAAGCAGTCTTTCTTTTTATGCGTCACAGCACCACAGTTTTCACAAGCTCCTTTACGAAATTTAGTGGTCACAGCTTTCTGTGTGGAGACAAACAATGAAGCTATAACTTTACGTTTAAATTGATGCAGCCACATGAAGGCTAATCATGTTGATCATTCTCACCTCCTGCACTCCTCTCTTATACCACTCTCCGATGCTTGAGTATGGCACCTCTTCTTCTTCCTGTGGTCTCTGATGCTTTAAAGTGGGCCTTTTAGACGGGTCGATGTACCATGGCACTGATGAAATGTACTGTGGGATGTGAGGGTTAATGTCCCTGGAGAGATGAAGCAGCACAAGCGGTCCACATTACTGAACAGTAGCTTCAGAGTAAATATTTGATGAAATTCAGGAATAAAACATAGCTACTACAAATCCAATCCATCAAGTCATCACACAGAGTTTTAAATAGACATGTCCGATCCCAACACCAGTTTATGAATCTAGGAAACCATCCGATACAATGTTTTTAAAGTATATTAAGCTGCTTTCAGACATGCACTGGACTAAAATGTCAGCATTTTGCCAGTATTTCACATTATCTGGTCCCACGAGTAAACCAGCAATGTGTATCAAAAGCAAGACTTGTGCATTGCTTATCTTAGATTTATTTATTTGTGTTCATTTACAACCATGACTGTAGAACTACATAATAATAGAGGTTTAATGTTCTATTCTCTGTACTTGTTAGTTTCTCAAATGATGTAACCTGAGCCTGGTCAAAGAACAGTGAAACTAATCCTCACATCTAGTCAGGGTTAGTAGGATGTTGATGTTAAAATACTTAATATAAGTATTATAATATTTTGGTAAATACACAGGTATAGATCTGTGGGACTTACACCACATTGATGTAAAAAGAAAAGGTAAGGACAGTAGAAATGGATACTACAGTGGCCAAGAGAGCTCTACGCACTGCAAATTAAGAAAACACTTGCAAATAGAAAAAACCTGTGCATATTAAGAAAAAAACCTCATCAATTTGACGACACCACTTCCATCACCACTGACGAGTAGCAGACTTCAATTACTTCACAAAGCATTGCAGTGCATTGAGCTTTCTCTGCCATCGTGGGAAACCATTGTTTACAGTTTCTGAATATTTACATCACCCAACAAAATATACCACAATATCGAATGATTTCAGGTAAAGTTACCTTGAAGAATGCACTCAAGCTTCTGTAAGACCTTTAAGTTTGTTTAGTTTTATGGAATTCAGCAAATGATAAGTGTTGACACAGATATATTCAAGTTCAACCTGGGTGCTGACGTGCATGCTTTTAAGCTTTATCGCTAGTGCATAAAAACCCATACAAATAGGGAGGCTCTAATGAAAGATGCGTTCTCTCAGGGTAAGTGTAGATTAAGTGTTTAAGGGTGCTTGGACACATTTTAATGCTCAGATGTGACGCATGTAGGAACTCATCATTTCTCCTCTCACTTACTTTCCCTCCTCGTCCACCTCAGCTGGAGCGTTTCCGAGCTTCCTCTGCTCCTCCAGCTCCTTCTTCTTCCTCCAGTCCTCCCTGGTCATCTTCTTGGGCTCGTCCAGGCCCACGATGCCCTCCGAGGTGGCGCTGGGCAGCTCGGTGGTGCCCAGCTGCTCGGTCATGACTGAACCTGGCACACAACATACACAAACATAGTCACATGATCAACACAGACGAGAAACACAAGCGATCGTCACAAACATCATCTGTCCGAGGAGCGGTCAGTCTACAGTCTTCTTACTCGCGTTCACCCAGCATCATTTGCATTGTGTTCACATTCATTGAAGCTAAAACAGAAGCTTTGGCTGTTAGCTTTAAGCTAACCTAGCTGTTGACTTGTTATATATTGAAGTATTTAACAGCTTCTTACCTTAGTAAGATCAACAACAGATATAAAAATATCAAACAGTGATTTCCACTTGTAAAGGTGAAGCTTTCCCCCGTAGCTTTTCAATCTCGTTCCTTGAGCTTCGACTAACGCAACACAGTCGCCATTTTACATCAGACTACACGGACGTCACTTCCTTACGTCCCCTTTGGTGTGTAAGGCACGACTATAGGACACAGCGACATCTAGAGGACGCAGTTGTTCGCACCATTGCCCCCTCGCAGCACAACACTGAGTGTGTGATATCTACTCCCCCGGTTTCTTCTGGCTGTGGCACATGAAACAGGATTTTACAGAAAGGGCTCATATCATAGCAGCACACTGAACCTTTGAGATAAAACGGCTCAGTTTGGGTGAGAGTCGAGGGAATGCCTTATACTAATGAGTGTCCTCACTAATGTGTGCATGTGGGTTCATGTCTATTTCCTTCATCCACATCTGGTAATTGTCTTGTTTAATGTGTCGGATTTGAAGGCGTATAATCAAACAGTGTGGAAGAAGTTTAAAACCCTTGAGTCTCAGGTGGTTCCCAGCTACAAAAAACTCAACCCTTCTGATAGTTGACAGGGAATGAACGGGAAGAAAATCAATAATCAATCAATTAAACCAAATAACCATTTTGTACTCACTTCATCCTGAGTGCTGATACAGCATGTTTGATCAAATACAGTACGAACACAAAAATATGACAATAATTAGGTTATGATGCACTCCATTGATTCAAGATTTTTTTCTGCCATGTGTGACTGTAAAAGAGAAGAAAATACTGGATACAGAGTCAATAAGTACTTTGATTTTATTCTAATAATGATAATGGAACAGCAGTGACGGGTGTGAAACCAATGTTAGTGATGCATAATTCGGCTTTTGCCATGTTGTGGCATTGTTTCATTTCTCTGCGATCCTGAGCTGCCTTTGTGGAGAGAAACAAGGATGAACTCATAGAATCTTGAAATCAATTCAAAGAAAACAGTAGAAAAGATTATCGGCTTGACATAATCATTTCAGTCGCCATGACTCCAGTGGGTTTATTTTTGTGTGCCTCAGACACAGCAAACAGCTATCGTCGTGTCTAACCGTAACATGAACCAGTGAGAACTCCATTTCTTTTATCACTTGTAATGAGAGAGACAAGGTTAAGACGGTAACAACAACATAAGATGCCCTTACAGTGACAGTTTGGTCAGGTGAAAACGTTTCACCTTTTTTTCTTACATTTCAAACATTTTTTTTTTTTAAAAAGGCAAAAAAAAATGTAAACAAATATTGAGAGAAAGAACAAAAGATCATAACAGCACCAGACACAAATAAACATATCAACAGAAGTATAAAGAGACCAGGATCGGTCCTCGGGCCTCAGCACCAGTACGCATCCACACGTGAGTCCAGCGGTGGATGAGAAGGCAACGTTGTACCAGAGTGAAGGCAGTGCTGCGTTCAAGTAGGTACCAAAATATCAAATTCTTTTTGTCTTTTAAATGTCTACTGAGAGTTTTTAACAAGAAGGTTAAAAAGGAATGGATGGACTGTGTCATTTGTCATCGTCCTCCACTCTCCCCCACTCCTCGAAGTCCTCCCCCTCCACCTCTCCATCTTCATCCGCATAACCCCCCCAAGTGTCATACACGTCCCCTCCTTCGTCGTCATCATTATCATCATTATCATCATCATCATGATCATCATCATCATCATCATCATCATCATCATCCTCCTCGTCCTTTTCGCCCTCTTCCAGCAGGTCATTTCCATACAGTGGTTGGTCCTCCTCCTCATCTTCCACTATCTCCATCTCCTCCATTTCGTCCTCCTCCTCTTCTTCTGCCTCCCCCCTCTCTTCCGCCTCCTCCTCTTCTTCTGCCTCCTCCTCCTCCTCATCATCATCCTCCTCTTCATCCTCCTCCTCATCATCCTCCTCATCATCATCAACATCATCAACATCATCATCCGCATCTTCCACCTCTAACCCACACACCTCCCCGTCCTCCACCTCCCCGTCCTCTCTCTCCCCCTTGGAGGAGGTGGGTGTGGAGAACCCTTCAGTCCTGTCTGTCAGGTACACCCTGTTGGAGGGGATGAAGCTAGAGGTAGCAGTCTTCGTGTTGATGTAGAGACGAGGAGGAGGCTCCTGCTTGTCCAGTTCAGCCTGGCCAGTAGGGGAAGAGACGGGAGAGGCAGCAGCAGAAGAAGAAGAACTGGCTCTTCTGGAGTCGGGGGCCAGAGAGGGAGTGCCGGGCACAGCCATTGGCCCGGGCCTCACAGAGGTCGTGTTGGGCACGTATTCACGAATCTCCCCCGGCTCCAGTGGGTCGGGCCCACAGGGGTCATGCTCGCTGCAGGACAACTTGCCGTCCAGCTTGGAAATGAAGAGCATGCCTTCACGGTGTTCCTTACAGTAAGAGCTGGGACACATCTCACAGAACGAAGCTGCCTCTTTTCCACAGATGTCACACTGGTGCCATGGACACTCCCACCGCCCTGGAGACGAGACCAGTGTCATTAAACAGGTCAAAGAGAAACATACTTTCAACCTCTTCCTGGACAACAATGGCTCCAATTTTACAAAGCTTAAAAGAGGTTTTGTCAAAATCTGCAGATGTGACTGAACAATTCCACAACAGCAGCAATTCCACTGGCTCCAATTTTGAAAACACTCGTCTCCAGAAACAGATCTTGGAAGCAAATGTTCAGACTTGTAAAAAAAAAAAGAAGATAAATCTGGCTGTTCCGTAATCTTTTATCCCAAATACAAGATGCTAGATATTTCGATTTTTACTTCACTTTCATCCAAATGACTTCTAATGTCATCCAAATGTGTTCACATTACAATTTTAATTGTTTGACATTAACCACTGCCTAGTGTTCTTTCCTAAAAACCACACAATGCCTGAGGATATTAATAGTAGAGGTAAGGCTACAAACCAATTTAGACTTAATAGAGCCACGTAAGCAGTATGATACGGGTTGACAGTAAAATTCCTCCATGTCCACTTGCCTGCAGGCCTCTTGGCCAAGTTGAGGCAGTCGGCGTGATAGACCTTCGGGCAGCCTGGCTTCTTACAGGACACTATCTGTCCCCCGTCGCCACAGCTGAAGCACTCGTCTTCTCTTTCCTTGGTCACTACTTGCTTGGTCTTCCTTTTCCTTCTTCGTCCTTCCTTCACTTTCTCTGCAGGCGGCTGGTTCTGAACAAAAGCAGGGAACAGGAGGTTTTACAAGTTTTACAATCGTCTGGATGTGGCAGGTGTAGGCGCGATCATGAAGCACTAAATCTGTTCAAATATGCTCTTTTACCTTTGGTCTAACACCAAGGAAACCGCTGCAGTTAGGTGCTCCGCATTTACAGGCAGTTTTCCCATTGCCGAGACACTCCAGGTTGTAGTTGAACGTCAGCTCCACACCTGAAATACACACCGCTTTAGTTCTGTGCTGCTCTCGGGCGCGATCCATCAATGCCATAACCTGCATTCTCAATCCTACACAAACTCAAACCTTGTGGGATGTCCTGTAGGGAAAACAGCCCCACCCTGGTGTCCCCGTTCACAGTCCACTTTTGGGTCTCACAGTTTGGTTGGCAACAGTGGTTCATGAAGCGAGCCTGGTTCCCTTTGGGCCCGGCATCAATGATCCGGTCCTGAAATAAAAAAGTAAATGTATATTAGCAAGTTTTCATCAACCTGCTGATCTACATTATGAAGTTGGTTTCTAAGCAGAACCTCATATGTGTTTGTAGGAATTATTCACATTCTTGATTTACTTCAGGGTCACTCAGACCAAACATAAGACAAGTGCACTGTAGTGCATCCAGCTCACAAATGTAATTTACAATAAACCTGTTACCGGTTATCGTAAGTAAAAAGGTCTATACATAGTGAAAATATACATAGAAATCCACAAAAAAAGATAAATATGCCAAAAAACAGACATTAGGAGATTGCAGGCAAGTTGGTGAAATTACATATATTGTAGAAATAGATTAAAAAAAGATGTGTCCGCACCTTGTCCAGTGTAAGCATGTAGAAGTTACATATGTCATTCTCCTGAGCGTGTCTGATCCTGGCCCGACATTCTTCTTCATCGATCACTTCTCCCACATATTCACTCACAAAAGCTCCCTGAGAAACACCAGAGATGAAATAAATAAATAAATAAGACTGATGTGATGACACGTGAATAATTAATTCACAAAAAGAATTTGAATTTGGCTCGTGCTTAAAATCTTGCGTCTGATCATTTTCCAACGTACCTTCTTGATGTCTGCCACACCGCGTAAACCCCAGCCACGGGACAGCGTCCTGAAAATCTCCACGGTTGTGTACTGGCGCTTTGTGAAGGTCTGGTTCTGACACCGCTCCCCCGCCGCACACACCTGAGGGTGGCACTCGTACATCAGCATGCGGTTGATGCACTCCGAGTCGATGCCACAGGGGTGTTCGTCGGAGGCCTTGCAGTTGCACCGTGGGATCTCTGATAGGTCAGCCGTGATGATCTGAACCTTCCCGATTGGCCGGTTTACCTATGAGACAGGAGCCTGGTTTTTACAGAACATCTCTGTGAACTTATCTCAGGTAAGTCCAGATGTATATTTGGTGATGCACAGTACCCTAATTTGTTTGAATGGAGGAGGTTTCTTGTCATTCTTTCTGTCCTCCTGGAGCTTCCGCATTTCCTTTTCAGCCTGGAGCGCTTTGAACCGCTCTGCTGCATTGGTCAGGGCTATAAACACAGACATGATCTTTACTCAGACTATTAAAAGGGACTCGAAAAAAGATGTACAACAGTATTTCCATTTGAACTTACCATTTTTGTAGACTGCATCTGCTCCCTTTCCCATTTTCTCAATGTTGTGAGTGTCACCATCCATGTAAGGGAAGACTCTGGCCTGGTACGTCCACACAAAATCTTTGGAGCCAAAGAATTGCACTGGGAACTCTCCCACCTCGTGTTTCATCCTCAAGATGTTATTTGGAACATCTTTTGGCATACAGACTTCTGCAGGCCACCACCTAAAGAGGAAGGTCAGGTACATGAGTACAAATATGGGGTAAATCAGCCGCTTGCTCATGTGTACGGGAGGGCAACTTATGTACCCTTACCTGTAACGTCCCCATTTGACCCACAGTATGTCTTTAATACGAGGCTTCTTTCCAGATTTGCAGTCGTTGCAGAACCAGCTGCCCTGGGGCATCTCTATATTCAGACACTCCTTATGGAAAGCAGCTGGACACGCTTCACAGCACAGCAGACTGCCCCCTACAAAATCACAGCAACCACACAATATACATACATTTAATTTAGTTTACTGACATCTAAAATAATCTGATCTTTTGTTTTTGTCATTTCAATAGAATAACTGACCCAAAGTAGACAATGATAATGTCGGTTTATACAATCAATTTTAGTAAAGATGGTAACGTAGACAAGTGCTGTTCAGACCTGGTATTAACATCCGTCCCGAGAGACCTGATCAAGTGGACAGCCCAAGTTCGTCCTGGTATTAAAATGCATCCTGAATGTGTCTCCTAAGATCACTGAGCAGATCTAATTTCTCCACTATTTTTTCAAATCAGCACATACATCTGGTGATCGGAATCTCAACCACTTGGGATCAGATCATTCAGGACAGAACAGGTCTGAGCTTTCTCAACCTAAAATCATTTCATGAAGGGTCTAATGATCTCTGAAGTGACTGGGCTCCTTCAGTGTCAGATTTGTGTGTAGATACAACATTAAAATGGAGAAAAAACAGTTTTTACAAAATACATTTGCCAAGTGGGAGCAGTAAAGTAGAAAATAGGATGTGGCATAAAAATGATTTTTACAACCTATCACGCACAGAGCTCCAGAAAGACAGGTGCAGTGGTATGATCCAAGTCATTTAACAGTATCCCACTTGAACTCATATTAGAAATATAAATAATTTATTAGTTATATTGTTTGATGTAATGAGTGGGACAAGTGGATTTCACATGGAGGCAGGAGGCCAATATTGTTATTTGAGACACAGCATCTGTCTAAAGAGCATGTGGGTAGATGATTACCGAGCTTAACACAATACGACTATAAAGCAACACATTTCAGATGACAGACACCTTGTTATAACCAGACTGTAAAGCAAAGGAAAGGAGGTTTGAATATTGGCAGAGAATGGGAATCACTTATTACTGTTTGAGTTGAGAATTGGATTGTTTTCAGGTTTAGAAAAAAATGAATTCACAAACCACGACTTATTGTAAATATGCGATAAAACCTACAGAGAAATTTGACACCAATAACCGACATGTAAAAAAATAAGGACAAAAGGGAGCTTGTTTCAAAGTTATACTCAAGTACTCAATACAATGTCATCCCAGAGAGACTGGTTATCTCCACCAAGGGGTTTTGTTTTCAACACTGTCCGATTGCTTGTTTAGTGTGTTTGTTTGCAAGACTACAATGAATGACTGAACTGATTTCCATTAAACTAAGCGGAAAGATGGGACATAAGAAAGAAGCCGTTAAAACGTTGGCGCAGATCCAGAGAAATTGGAAGATAAATTATTTTACCACTTTTCTAAACATTGCGAGTGAGGGTGTTTTTCAGCATTTTCGTTATTTTGGTTTCTATGAGTGTGTGAAATTTGGTGCAACTAGATTGAATTTAAGGGGACTCTCTGGCTTTGGTGGAGGTATGCGCTCTGCTGAGTGCTATCCTAGTTGAATACATGTTCTGTACAGTATACTTTGGAGACTTTTAAATTTCAGTTAAAATCCATGCAGACCAGTTCGCTGAGGAGAAGTCTATGTAGGAGAAAATGTGGAGAACAGCTAGCCGATCATTTCCATACATTTTGGAGCCGTCCACTTCTGCAGTCAAACCGGACATGTGGTAACACAAGCAATGCCTCATATATTTGATGATAGAATTACCTGCTCTTTCTATACAATCTATTAGGATAACAAAGCAGCTTGTTTCATCTATTAGCAGCCAGACAGATACGGTTACAGATTGAACTCAAACATAAAAGCTACTAGATCAATATTGCAACAAATGTTCTCAGTAGAGAGAATCACTGTTGTGATTAATCTAGAGGTGGATAAATCCTTGTTATAGTGGTAAAAACTGATTGTGCTTGTGGCTCCATGAGACGAGTACTGATTCATCTCTATATGATCTGACAGGTATTCACACCAGCACAACGTTTGAATGGTATAGTCAATCAATCAAATTTTATTGTTATAGCCCATATTCACAAATCACAATTTGTCTCATAGGGCTTAACAAGGTGCAAAGTCCTCTGTCCTTAACCCTCAACAGAAGTAAGGAGAAACTACAAAATAAAATCTATTAGCAGGGGGAAAACAGGTAGAAACCTCAGAGAGAGCCACATGTGAGGGATCCTCTCCCTGGACGGACAGAAGTGCAATAGATGCCGTGTGTAACGGAGAACAGTATTTGTAACATTGATTAGAGGAAACTATTTGTAACATAGTGGAAAAGTGTGTCATGTGTTTTTGTACATAAGAAAATGTATGATAGAGATGAAGGGAGCAGCAATGACAAATGAATTGAGAAGTTATTGTCAGTAATGGTATGCGACTTGGGGTATTGTATGTCTAGCAGTCTGTAATTATAGTTCACGATCAGCTGCCATCACGACCAGGATGCATAGGTCAACAAACAGAACCCCACTTGCCTTCAGAGCAGACGAAGCACCAGCTCACGTTGATGTGTTCGTGGTTCTTGCAGCCTTTGCGGGCAGTGAAGTGGTTCGGACAGAGAAAACTGTTGTTCGCCAGCACCAGGCTGCCTGCGGCCATGCAGTTGTCGTTGGCGTGATAAGCCACAGGGCAGCGCACACATCGAGCCAGTCGACCTGAAACCACAGAGAAGCAAAAAACGGCTTGATTCACAAACATCTGGACATTTAACTGGAATGTGACAATACACAGAGTTATCAGTCCATTAAATGTTTTATACTGTGCTTTAAATTCACTTTCACTCCTAAAATGTCGTGTGCCCAGTTCACCTTGATTTTGATTGTATCAAATTGATTAAAATCTAAATGTGCAGAGTTTAACAGTCTGTTTTGTGTAGCAACAATAGGACACAATAGGAGGTTACACAAACTGGATTGCCAGAACCAGGAGCTGTTTCAAGTATCTAAGAACAAGTGAGCAAAGATGCCAAAAGAAATTATTTAACCACTTTTCTAAACATTGCGGGTGAGGGTGTTTTTCAGCATTTTCGTTATTTTGGTTTCTATGAGTGTGTGAAATTTGGTGCAACTCGATTGAATTTAAGGGGACTCTCTGGCTTTGGTGGAGGTATGCGCTCTGCTGAGTGCTATCCTAGTTGAATACATGTTCTGTACAGTATACTTTGGAGACTTTTAAATTTCAGTTAAAATCCATGCAGACCAGTTCGCTGAGGAGAAGTCTAAGTAGGAGAAAATGTGGAGAACAGCTAGCCGATCATTTTCATACATTTTGGAGCCGTCCACTTCTTCATTCAAACCGGACAGATCTGTGCAGAGTTTAACAGTCTGTTTTGTGTAGCAACAATAGGACACAATAGGAGGTTACACAAACTGGATTGCCAGAACCAGTAGCTGTTTCAAGTATCTAAGAACAAGTGAGCAAAGATGCCAAAAACCTTTTGCTTGAAGCCACTTAGGTAGACATGGTAGGCGAATTTTTTTTTGAAGCAAACTGGCTCATGATCACAAACAACTGACTGATGCCAGGTTCAGAGTTTGGTTAAAAAAAATGGAACAACTAGAGAGAAAAAGAGAAGCCTCACGTGTGAAGGAACTGGATTGAATGGCACTCACAGCTTAGACTATGAGGTCTGACTATCAGCATGGACTGTAACAACATTATGTATGATAGCACGAGGGTTCAAGAGGCAGAGTGAGCGTGAGGAAAATATGGCTGCAGAATGCTCTATGAGGAATCAACAGAGCAATACTAACTAGCTTAGAGATCTCTGTATTATTATGAAGAGTTGTTGGTTCATTATGAAACTGTGGCAAGGCAAACTAGAAGATAAAGTGATGGCTACAGTAGAATCTTTACCGAGCAGACTCCAAAGCACAAAGCATCACTTTACTCTGATGGGATGCACAGTCCACAGACCTGAGCTTGTAATAAATCAGGAAATGTGTGAGGCCATGAGGTCTTCCTGGCTCTAATCTGCATGAATCATTTCAAAATGTAATAGTGGCGACGTGCAGCACTGGAGCTTACCCTTGGTGCTGCAGATATTGAGGGGGTTGGTGATGTGGCAGGACAGACAGACATGGAGAGGGCAGCGGGAGCCTTTGTTATGCGTCTGCGTTGCCGAGTAGGCCAGGATGCACTCGGTATGGTAGAACTTCCCACATAGTGGTATGATGCAGCGCTTTACCCCCCCAGACTTCTTACACACAAAGCATGTGTGGACACCTGGAGGGAACACAAAGAAATCTGTATTTCTAAATGCCAGTACGGAAGAACACACATTTTATGAGCAGGCACGGATCAGTGCTTTCCACTCATGTGTGACACTGTGCGTGCTCACCTGCTTTGCATTCATGACATAGGAATTTCCCCCTGGGAGCAACTGACAGACCGATACATTGCAGGTGAAAGGCTCCGTAACAGTGTCCATCACACACCAGCAGGTCTCCTGTCCTCTCACACACCTGCACAAACACACACAAAAACACACAAAGGATGTGTAAGACACGGAGACACAAAAAACACACAAAAAAACACAAATTTCGGCAGCTTATCTCACCTGACAAACATTTTCCTTTAATGACGTCGCTCCAATTTTCCCTTTAACATCCACGTGGGAAGGGAGGCTGTCATTCAAAGCAACAGGCTGAACCTACAGAGACGAAGACAGAGCAGTTGTTAACCATGTTGTTGTTGTGTACAGATTGTTTCCTTTCATTGATGAGCAACATGCACACCTCAGGTTTGGGAGTTAGTGTTCCAGTGTGTACGTTTTGTTTCTCGTCAGTGCTGCAGGCCTCCACCTCGGTCTCCTGCTCGGGGGTCTGAGCTCCTCGGGGGCTGGGAGGTCTGTTTGGACTGAGAAGGTCTTCGCTCTCTGGGTGCTGGGAGTCAGCAGCTGGGGCAGAGGATGTGCTGGGTAGAGGCTTCTCCATCTTCAAAGATTCAGCCTAATACAGAGTGAGATTGTTAGGGATGATTAAATACAGTGTAATGATTCAAACATCTCATTGTTGGGCGGGATGGTGGTAGAATCAGCTTCTTGTAAGAACCTGAGTTTTCCGGACTGACACCTTCAGCTCTGTAGCTCCAACATGTCGCTTTTGCTCCTGGAAACAGACAGACAACAGATTATTAAAAAATGAGATTACAGAATACACACACACACTCTTTAACACTTATCTGTTGTAATCTCAGTCCTGACATACCTTCTTTTTTGTAGGATCAACAGACACTTCTTCAATGGTACATTCAAGAACCTTGTGCGAGAGTTTCCTTGGCCTCTTTCTTTCTTGCATTGCCAACCCTGTGTCTTCAACAATAACAGAATGAAATACTGCATTATATTATCATACAACAACAATTCAGATGAGGGATGGCGTCCGGGTAGAGCGTGTCAGAGGCAGGATATAATTTATAGATTCCGCCAGAGAAATCAGATATCTAGGTTTAAATCACATCGACACCAGCGTCAGTTGGTTGTAAGCTGGCCTTTCCAAGTTGTCATTGTAAACGTTTCGTCTTCTACATGTCCTGAGTTTTTTGTATTCTTTCTCTACACACCCTGTTGCTTTCTCACATGGGCTCACTCTGATATTTTACTAATATTTTACCACAGGGCAGGAAGGAAAAGTTCCTGAAATTGTCTGGAGATTTAGGTTCTCACATACCATCCCTCCGGAACAATTTCAGGAAAATGTCCGTAGTTAAATGCCTGTCTGAAAGCAGCTGTATTTACCAGATTCAGGAGGTAGATCTGTTTCTTCTGGCGTCTCTGGGATGAGGGCGGGTGGTGTCGTGGCTGAAGGCGATGAGGATGGTAGAGGAGAAAGCTCATCCCGAGACGGACTGGGTTCGGGCTCGGAAGGAGCCTCGGTGGGCCCCACAGGAGAGGAGGCTGAGGTAACACTTCCTTGTGGGGGACTGCCATCGAGGAGTTCCATCATCCCCGATGCCTGTGATGTACACAGCAAAGCAAGACTGTACATCAAATATGTAGTTTCCAAATATATGCAAATGGAGTGATTAGTCTTGAGGAAAGAAGGAGGTGATAAGTTATATTCACGGAGAAGGCCAATGGAGGTGCAAAGGCTTATATATGATATGTGTGTCTTTAGGTGCCAGGTTGCAAAACGGAGTGTGATTGTGCTGTGATTTAAAAAGGCACACCTTCTACACACAGCATGTGCACAATAGAAAATATTTTCAAAGCCTTCCTGGGAACACATTACACACTGCACAGATAACAGCGGGGGACAAAATAAACACAATAAAAAGGTGTTGAACAGTAGTGATTCCATTATGAAAAGAAACCAATACAAACATGAACTTACCATTTTGGAAGATTCTGAGGTGTGTTTCTTTGATTTCTTTTTTGGAGCAAATATTTGTTCGTACCCCTCAGTTGACTCCAGGAACCTTTTAGTTGGTTTCCGGAGACGTTTGTTCTCTGAATTCCCTGCGCAAACATACATGAAATACATGTGACTCTGCTGCTCCGGTTACTTCTCAGCAGGACGAACTAAACGGCAGCAGCTTGTGTCTCTTACCGCCTGTGCCGCTCATCTCCAGGAAGAGCGAGTCGTCCTCCAGCCTCTCGTCTTCCAGATCAAGATCCGGTGTTGCCCTTGTGCTGTAGGACCTGTTCATCTCAGCAGACGCGTCGCTCATCACCTCTCCTTTACTCTCAGCGGCTCCCTCAAGCACCTGCCAGCGCTTCTTTGGAGCCATGGCCGATTCTGACATCTTGACGAGGTAGCTGGCCGACGGATCAGCAGCGGCAGCGGGACGAGACCCGGGATCGGCTAAGTCGGCGTGGCCGCTGACAAACTCCCTGCCGTACGCCAAGTCAGCCAGGTCTGAAGAAAGACCCGCTACGCTGGATTTCAATTTGGCAGGTACTCTTTGTTTTCTACGCTTCTTGTCTAAGCTGCCGATCTGAGAGTGAAAAGAAAAGTCTTCACAGTGGTAGGTGTCAGCCATCATGAGAGCTTTAGTCCTGTTCTTGGTTTTCGCCGCCGCGTTGCGGGACGTTTTGTTTTTACCCAACAGGCCATTCTCTGTTTTGATCTTCTGAGAGAAACCGTCACAAGACCCCTGCAGCAGGTCAGCTCCAGAGACAGCAGGGATGACCAAGGGCTCCTCCTTGATCAGGACCGCTGATGGCGGGACGGTCAGGGGTTTACCGTCTTTCTGTCTCGTGTCGTGCATGTCTTTCAGGAGCATCAGGAAGGTACTGAATTGATAATTGGAATCAGGCCGAAACGCAGCGAGCTCACAGTCGCTGCTGTTCTTCTCCTCGAGAGATCTGAACATTAGTTCCTTGACATCCTGAAAGGCATCCATTGGAGACAGAGTCGAGGGCGGGGGAGAAGAAGAAGATAAATCCAGGACGACGTTTTCTTTCTTGACTTCAACAGGATGCATGGTGGATACACCCGAGTCTGCACACTTGGACTTTATCAATGAGCCGTTACGAATAAGTTTCTTATCAGGCTTCCTTGCTCGTCTTTTTGGAGAGCTGTGATTAGTAGAGGACGATGCATTGCTGGGGTATTTCCTGGTAGGAGAGGTTTCAGTTGTGATGGCTACATTATTATTAGGAAAATTGTCATTGTGGGCATCTGTTGAGATTTGGCTTGTAGCCAGTGCATCTTTCAGATCGGTCTCTTCCTCTGCTTTCAGAGCCCTCGTCATCAGACGACTGCTGGCAGGAAGATTTGTATAGTTCTTCTCAGCTGAACAGTACAAACTCTGCTCGGAGTTTGTATCTTTAGGCGTCAATTTCTTTGATAAAATGCTATCAAGGGAATCTGTACATTTGTTGGATTTATCAGCACACTTTGTTTTACCTTTTGTTGAACCCTCTTTTTTTCTGTGCTGTATCGGAGACACTGCTGTGCGTTTGGGACGATGCAGCATTGGAACTGAATCCAGGTCAGCATACGGGGAGTCCTGTGGCTCTTCTTTCAGTGCATGAGTTGTTGTATGAAACTGGTCCAGCATGTTTGTGACATAAGATGATTCCGTTGATCCACCAACTATATGCCCAAATATGTCCGACAGACATTTCTTTTTCTTCTTGCAAACTTTGCTCTTGTTGGTCTGAAGGCTAGAGTTTTCTGTGAGAAGGGGCTCATTTTCACTGGGGGGCATATTTGCTGGTGGATTGAGGCCGGGGTCCACGGAGGGAGAGGGGGCCTCCGGTTGCTTTTCAGGAGGTTGCGGGCTGGGTACACGCTCCTCTCCATTCAAGGACACTGAGAGCACACTTTCAGTATTCCTTTGTCGAGCCGGGAGCAGATACTCAGCTTCTGCTACACTGACTTTCCACGCAGTCAGTAAACTTCTGGGTATCTGTCAAGAACAGAAGTATAATTCAAAATATTATACATATTATACAATATATGTTCACAGCCGGTTTAGATGAGATTTATAGTACTTTATTGTATTTACCGTGTACTTGTAGTCTTTTTCCTTCTGCTTCCCTCTCCGTCGAAGCACAGGCAAATCTCCAAACTCATGGCCTCCTCCAAAAGCTGCTATGGCGTTCGTCGGGACCCAGGCACGTTCCACAATCTCTCCAATCGTCTCCACGAAGTACATCCGGCAAGGACGGGGATTGGGAACTGGAACTAAGTAAATTAATTATATAATTCCTTTTGATCTTTTCTAACCTGTCAGGTAAAGGTCAAGTTCCACCTGTAAATCAATGCTCACCTTTCATCTTAGTGTGGTTCCCCTTGTCCTGATCAGAGGTGACTTGGCATGGCCACCAGGGCCGTCTGTTGAACTTGGCCCACACCACGTCTCCTTCCAAGTACTTCACTGTAGGAAGAGGCTTCTTCTTTGGGCTGTTGGACTAACAAGGACAATAACAATACTTTACTATTTGTGATTTAGAAAATTGTTGGCTCCCTCTGTATATCTTTTAAAAACATCAACAAAAATATAATCTGATTGGCACGGTTACAGGCCACTTTCTCCATGGAAATACATAACATAAATAAACTGTATTAAGTATGTACGTCACACGTTTTAGACTCACATTAGAGTTGGTCCCGGCTGGTGAAATAAGTCCAGGGTCAACAGGGGAGGCAAGCTCACTGTCTGATTCCTCACCCAAACTCCACCCATCTCTCATAGTGATTTCTGGCAGTGCACTGGGGCTTAGTGTCGGGTTGAGTTCAGATATAGTTTTGGACATGAGATTAAAGACAGTAGGTTTGTACGCTCGTCTGTCCACCCCTGCACCACATGGGGTCTTACTGTCAGCCACAGATCTGTCCTGACTCCTCTTCTGGGAGTGTTGAAGAGGAGGCGCCAGGTCCTCACTGCTGCTGAGCTCCCCCTCCTCGTCCTCCACCTTAACGTCACTGCTGTCAAAGAGCGTGGACTCAAAATGCAGGTAGCCATTGGGGATGGGAGAGCAGCGCTCCAGGCTGTCAGGACTTTGCGGCGAGAAGCCGTTTCTGTTCATGTCCTGCAGCGTGTCAAAAGCATCCATAGCATCATCATTGCCTGGAGAAAGAGGCAGCTGGACTGACCGGGCCTCAAACTCCTCCTCCTCCTCATCATCATCTTCATCACCACTGATTGGGCTTGCACAGTGCAAGTGGTTCCTTGGATGCAGGTCACTCTGGAGGTCCGGCCTGCTGACCACAGCTCCGTGGTCCTGCAGCCTCCTCAGCGAGCAGTGAGTTCGGTCCGGCTGGTTGTAGCCATGTCTGCGGCTGGAGGAGGGCAGCTGCACAGCTGGCGGTTGGTCTGACACACGCTTCCCAGTGCCACACTGGTTTCCATAGGAAGTGTTCACCAGGCCATTGCGGGGCCTCAGCTCTGGCTGGCCTGAACCAAACACTGAGCCCCTAACAGCCTGTCTGTAGGACTGATTCATGTTGTCATGGTTATATCCTGTCAAACAAAAAAAAGAGGCAGGTTAGATAAGGTTAGGTTCCTCAATAACTGCAACCTCAGTGGGATATTGAGGTTTGTGTACTGTACAGAACAACAAAGCATGTTGACAATCACAGGAACATATCGTAGGAGATGTGGCAATCGTAGTAAGACATAAGGGTCATATCAGCACGGGGGCTGCGCGTACACACAAACACACACAGATAGGCAGACATTGCTTGGCCTCCATACTTGAGGCCGGTCGGATGGGTAAAGAAAAACCAGAGACCCGCTGGCCCTGCTCCTTCCTCACGTCTCAGTCAGCAACTCTCAGGAAAGACAAGCCGCTTTGTCTGCTGCCTGTAGGTCATGGCGATCGCTGCCTGCTCCGGTGAATGGAGGAGCGCTGGCTGCTGACACACACCGACTCTCTCACACACACACACACACACACAAGCTACAAACGCACAAAAAGAGGGAGCCGATCGCCACTAAGTTCACAACACGTGGAGGAGAAGGGGAGAAAACACTCACCGTTCGGAGCTCGGTCCCCGGGAAGCCCACGACGGCTGTGCGGCGGCGTGGCACCGCGGAGGACGAGGGGCTTTCCTCGGCGTGTGAGAGCGGATCTGCCCGGTCGCAGCTGCGGTGGCGGCGGCACTAGCAGGCCGAGGCAGGGCTCTCATTCTCTGCGGCTCATCAGCGGCCCTCAGCGAACACTGTCACTGCAAACACCCGGGCAACACACCGCAGATCCCCGCTGCCACACTGAACACGGCCCGGTCCCCTCAAGCAGCCCCCTCGGGTTATTTACTACATCTGTTTCCCTCTGTTTTGGTTTGTTAAAGCCCGCTGTCGAGGTGCCCCCGGTGAATGTTGAAACGAGCCCAGACTGCCTGTGTGTTGTGCGGCTCAACCAATCGGCTCTGCTCCCAACCCCCCAGTCTGCAGGGCCGTGACACTCACCCGGCGAGGACGCGCACACACACACACACAGGCTCACACACTCACACACACACACGCACGCTCATCCAGGTGAAGTTTCCAAACCCAGTCTTCTCGGTGTAATAATAATAATATTATTTATGATAACGATCACAAATAGATTGGATGACCTTATTTTGATTACTTCCCCCCCCTCCCTCTGTGTGTGCGCGTCGGATTCGCTTTCATTTCCCTCCTCGGTTTCACTCGAGTGACATGTGAAGGCCCGATCGTTTCTGGGCACATCCGAGGAAACACAATGAACACACACACACACACACGGCCTCTCGGGTCGCACCAGGCTCCTCCGTGCGCCATGTTGGCTCCGTGACACGAGGAACCAGGCCACAGAGCAGGGGGGGGGACTGAGAGGGGCTGGAGGGGAGCTCGGTGGAAAACACCAGTGGTTGTCACACACACGCACACACACGCCATTTTATTATTACAATCTGGGGCGCAATTGATTTGGTGCATATCCATAAATGCGCAGACGCAGGGGCGCGCACCATGGGGCCGGTCTCTGCTCGCCAGACAAAGAGCGGCCGCTTCCAGCTCGACCTGCCGGGACAGGAGCTTCCCTCTGGGCACACTCTGCTGTCAGGAGCTCCGATAGATTCTTACTTCATCACCACACTGTATTTTAGAGCAGGAAACACCAGGCAGATCCGAGTAGAAGGAACTTATTCACCCCCCCTGTAGAGGAGCCAGCGTTTAATGGCAAAACAACACCCTGCGTTTGGGTGTATATCCAGTTCTGCTACCACACGGTTTGAATACCGATATATAAAGTGAAGTGTGACTTTCAATACACCGCAATTAGGTGTAAAGGCGGTAAATAAAGGTATTAGTACAAGGTGACTGTTTCTTATTTTCTTGGGACACTGGCCCTCTGGTGACTACATGGAGAACTGCACGCTGTGACAAGAGTTATGTGGAAAAGACAATTTTTTTTTTATTTTGGTTGCACACACAGCTCACTATCATTTATTACATGATCCACAAAGCATTTTTTTTTCTTTTACACACAGTAATTTTTCTCCCCCTAAAGAACAAGCATAAACAACATACATGTAAATCTGGAAGTGCTTATCGAGTGAGTTTGAGGATGAACACAGGCAATATAATACATGATAAAAACTATATTCACAAAGTGCAGAAATAACAAATACTGCGTTCGAAGTGATATAATGCATCGAGTTTTTGCAGTTCGAGCTCATTTAAAAAAAATGTTCCCATTTTAAGGTATGATAGAGGATAATATCATAAAATAAAAATCCATATTTGACAACACAGAGACGACAATTACACATCCACATGTTAATGCTCAGGAAACGATTTCATCGGCTGTTTGAACAATATTGCAATTTCATTTTTATAAATGTATAAAATTCCACAAGAACTCGGCCATAGAAATGTCAAAGCAGAATAAGAACATGTCACTATTTAGAGGAACAAAATACTAGAGGGTGAAAAAAGATCCACTCTACAGTGAGGTTTGAACCACAAACTGATAAATAGAATTTTTGACTATACTTATTGGTGTGATGCATGCATCTCTGCCCAATTGCAACAGCATACTTCGGTTTCAGTCGTTTAATATGAGAAGATGAATACAATGCCAAACACTGTACAGTGAAAACTCAGTCAGAGCCATTTCTTAACGACAAAGTTACTTCCTAGAACATTTGAGAGAAATGTTTCCTCAGCGTCCTCTGGCCGGATGCACCCACAGAACTATTCTCTGGACTCGTCCACTTTGCTACTGGGCTCACAGAGGTCTCTTTTCTCCATCATGGCGTATGGAAAAGGTGGGACATCACAGCCAGTGAAGTCCAGTTTCTTGGGAACACTGCAGTTGCTAAAGTCAAGTTTCTTGCCGCTGTCGCAATCGAACTCCAGCTTCTTGAGCCGGGCGAGACTCTTGATGCTGCCGGGGGGCCTACCGGGGCTGACCTTGTATCCGGCTGCTTTGGTGGTACCAAGGGGCCGCCCCGGGCTGGTTTTGAACCCAGCTGCCCTAGTTGTTCCGAGCGGCCGTCCAGTGCTCGTACGGTAACCGGCAGACTTTGTGGTGCCCGATGGTCTCCCTCTCCGTCCTGACTTCACTACGCCTTTCTTCTTTTTGGAGCCATCGGGCCCTGCAGCCTCAGCGCCACGGATTCTCGCCGCCTGAGCCTGGAAGTCGTTCTGGGCGTCTTGCATTTGGCACGCCATGGCTTTGTGCATGCCCTGTGGCAAGGGGGCGAGGCCGGCGAGAGACAGCTGCAAGCTTGGGTTTGTGGGAGAGGGGTAGAATTTGTTGGACTGCGTGCTACATAAGTCAAAGTGGCTGGCTGGGTGACAGTCCTCAGCCAGGCCACTCATGCAATAGTCACTGTTGCTGCTGGTCACTTGATGCATCATTTTCTGTTGGAGGGCAGAGACATAAACATCAGAAAGAAAGGCTTCATGTGCACGTTTACAAACACATAGGGACGATTTTCATATCTTACTTTTGATGAAGCAAAACAGGCCTTTTATCAATGCAACACAAAACATGAGAAACCTCAAAACAAAGCGAGGTTAACTTACTATTACAATTACTGCTCGCAAAAAAAAGACAGACACATGACGTGATTAAATAGAAATACGTCCCGTCGGAAATGCGTAACCGGTCTGAGGACATTCAATGAATTGTTCGTACCTCATTTGTTGGTGGATGTTGGGCAGCGAAGGGTTAATTTCGACTCGTATACATTTTCCGTCTCTGACAACCACAACATGTTCGAGAGGCCGCAGCACAGACTACAGCCCGGTGTCCAGCAGCATCGCGTCGGGTCGGAGGCGCCGCTGCCGCGTCCTATTCTGCGCTCATTTAATCCTTTGAGCAGAGGTTTAGATGAGAGAGGCAGCCATTTTCGTCTGGGAAAAAAAAAAAATTAATAAAACAGGATGCGCTGACCACGCATGCGCAGGGAGGATTCCAGGAAACGAGCGGATCAGTCACCCAATGTGGTTGTGCCGAATTAAGGTCGATTTAGACAAAGGCTAGATGGTAAAAATGTGGCTTTGCAGTTACAAACTTTATGAGGTGAAGGTTCTGCTGCAGCTACACAACTGCTACACTTCCTCCAACTATTTCAACTAGAAAATAATTTGTCCACATCATTTCCCACTGTCAGGAATATGAGGTAGTGTCAAAGCAGCAACAACCAATGACAAAAAAAGACAATAATTCATTTTTTGTATTTTTTATTAACATCCATATGAACCTAAGCACAGACACTGGATTTATGGAGAAACAGCAGTGCTAGAACAGGTAGCAATATACATTTATAAGCGTTTCCTCCGTTGGTCGTCTCTGATCTTCTGCAAAACTTAAGTCCACAGGACTTAGGTTTCCCTGATGAGCTTGGTCAGCTTCTGAATCTTCGTCTTGGTGGACATGTCCACGTACTTGTCCCCGATGCTGACGATCATGCCACCCAGGATTGTAGGATCCATCTGTGAAGAGGTGACAGTTGAAATTACAGAGTTGTTAAAATGACATTGATGTTAAATCACTAAATTCGAGTCAGACTAGTTGGTTGAACCTTTTCTTATATCAGGATGAAGTTACAGCAACTGTAAACACGGTAATGTGTAGGTTTCTGATACAGTACCTTTGTTTCCAGCTCGATGCTTTCACCCTTCTTGAGAAATCCCTTGAGAGATGCTTTCAGATCAGCCAGGCTAGCTTCATCCAGAGGCTGAATGGATAAATATGTATCACATTACCAAACAAAATATCAACAGTTAACAACAATGCAGATAATGATAGGGGCTGTCTAGATTAGTGAGAAAAGGTATCCTGCATGTCCACCGGTTTCCTACCTGAGCAGTGGTAACTGAGCAGAGGACCTCTCCACGATGAGCACTCATCATTTTGCCAAACGCAACGATGACACCAGCGGTTAGGGGAAGACGACCATTGTCGGCTAAAACATCTGCACAACAAAAAGGAGGATACGTATAAGATAGATTTACCGCTGTCATGTTCTTATTATAAAAGTTAAGTTTGAGGTGAGATAATCAAACTTTATACATTAAAATAAAATGACATGTTTAAGTGTATTAAATGCTGATGTAAATCTGCTGCATCTTGTTGTACATCATGTTTTTACAACTCATGTTTATAAATGTAAGTGGGAAATGCTAGAAATCCACTCAAGCTGCTGTTATCTATGCAGTGACCTAAATGAAATATTTAAATGTTGTTTGATCTTATGTAAGAACACTACACTCATACACTACACTCAAATAAAACCTAATATGGTGTTTTGTTGTGGTTATGATTAATATAATGCTACGTGAAGACAGAGGTCAAGGCATCGCAACCATGGGGCCATAATGTCCCGTTGAGTGACCACTCACTGATGAAGTTGATGGTGATGGGGGAAATGTTCGCCTTTGACAGAAGATCGGTGAAGGTCGTCTGCTTGATGCTGCGCTTGACATGAGGATTCATTACAATACCGGAGAGTTTGGGGTCCTTGACCATGTCCTGTAAAATAAAATGACACTCAGCAAAAGGTGACTTTAGTTTGTGTAGCAGAGAAAGGCGGCTTTGGTATGAAGCTGCTTTTATTTACAAAATGTGATGAAGGTCAGACCATTATCTTCCAAACTTCAATTACATTACAAATAAAAGTATCCACATGTTGAAATTAAGGGTTGGAGATCAAGGAAAATAAAACTATCAATAATTATAATATCCTTTTCATCGATGGCAATACAAGACAACACCACCCATACACATCTATACAATTTATATGCATTGTACACAGTGAGATGATTATAACAAATTATGGATGAATCTCAGAGTTGTAAAAAGTGTTTTTATCTATCTTTCCATAAAAGGAGAACAAAACCACAACCTTCCCTCAGGAACAAAAATTAATCTTTAAAGTTAATAGGAAATAATAATGTGACATTTATCGTTAAAATAATTGATGTCAGGTTATTTTAACATTTTAATTACCTCTGCCAAGGAGGATTTGATTGACAGTTAGCAGGATTACACAAAAACTACTGGACGGATTACGAAGGGATTTTGCGGATGTGGTATGGATCAGTGAAGAACTTAAATTTGGCTGCACATCAAGATCAGGGGGCAATTCCAGAAAGTTTTTCTAAATTCTTGAAAATTGTGCGTGAATCCAGAAATTGAGAGAGAGGGCACTTTTCAACATTATTGTTGATTTCTCTGAGAATTATGTGTATTTGGATTAAAAAAATAAAAGAGGTTGATATCGATGATCAGAATCCAATCTCGTTCTTTAATATTTAAATGTGATTTCATGGAGGTGTTGATTTCTTTACAGTCCCTGTGTGCACAGGGAACTGTTGTAGACACCTGCAACCACCACCAGTGTGTTGCTGAGAAATAAAAATGTGGCCTTAGCTCTAAGCCTTTTTTTAATTTATAAAAAAGGGACTGTTGGCAATAACTGATTAAAAAAGGATGATCAATGTTATAATTTTGGCTCATACCACCCAGCCCTGGTTGTGGAAAACCCTACTTCCCTCATTCACTCGTGTGCCCTTCAGGGTCTCATGTTTGACTTACAGACACTGTGATCAGCTCCTTCTCCACCAGCTCCAGGCTCTTCTGCTTACTGGCGGCTGAGAACAGAGCAGTGGCATAGCGGCCCTCCACTCCGTACACCATGATGGGAGGCTGCAAGGGAATCAAACACAGAGATGAGCCGATCTGTCACCACTGACTAACCCCGTCTGTAGTTGTGCTCCGTGCTGTGTGACGACATTTACCCTGATCAGCTTGGATGCAGGTCTGATCACAGACGAGCTGAAGTGACGGGCCTGCACATGGAAAGACACATGTTATCATCACAGAGAAAAAGAAACTGGAACAGATCGACCCTGGGCACGCTATGTACCGTCTACGTTGGTGCAAGCTAGCTGGTAGGCTAACGTGTTAGCAGTCATTCAAGTGCAATGGCTAGTGTGGGCTTCTTGACCACTTGGCGTAAGCTGCCGGTCGTCAGAGTGACTGATTAACTAAACACGTGTTTTTGAATGATGGGAAATCAAACAGAAGTACTGTCAAATAATCAAAAACCACCAAAATCATTGAATGTCTTACCTGCTGTCCTAGCATGAGTGCTGCCATTTTCTCCTACAGCTGTCTAGCGAAGAACGAACCACTGCGCTTGCGCCTTTGACAGGAAGCCGTGTAGCTGTGGGTAAAGTAGTTCTTCCGGCACAGCACCGTCTAAAAACCTCTTTTAAATCACTTCTGAAAACCCATTTCTATAGACTTGCTTTCAAGTGATCTGTTCATATTTTCTTTTAGTTGTTCAAATATTCTTGTTGGGATAATACTGCTTTTATATGTTCAAGTTTTCACGTTGACACAGATCTATATTTATTCATTTAATTAATTCAACATGGTTGTCTGGCCTCCTTGTCACATAAACGTTTTCTTTTAAACTGTGTATTTAAGAAGTGCTATGTAAATAAAGTTTAGGATTATAAAAAGTCTCAAATGCTATAAATACTTGACACATTATGTTAAGTGTCGCAATGCTACAAAAAAAACTTTATAAAGTATTTTTGATCAACTTAATGAAATGCTAAGCATGACTTACATAAAGTGCATCAATACAACTGGACCTTCATTAGTTATTGCCTAGCTGACTGCATGAGCTCAATTCCATTAAAGCCAATATAAGTTACCTGCAGACCTCGATCGCTCCTTTTCACATTTTCCAGAGTGACCTCACTCATCTAATATTGACAGAAAACCTTCATACATGTCCCAACCTTTTTTTTTACAGTCTATGGTCCCAACTGACGAAATAAGACCCCCCCCTTTCCCATGCGAGCCAAAAAATGTGGTCAGAACATTTCATTTTCATTTTCTACAAAATGAAAATCTAAACAAGGTGGCTGAACTAAAAAACATCTGGCTACGACATGGAATGACAAAATGTGAATGATTACAAAAATGTTGGAATCAAATTCTTATGAAAAAGAAATGTAATTGAGGCTTGATATTTTAAATTTATATACTTTATTATAAATGAAAATAAGTAGAAAACCCAACCAAATACATATAACTTAAATTAAGGAAAAAAAACTATTTGAACAAGAAAATGCAGGTCATTTGTGCATTGATTATAAACAACTATATTAATATTACTTGTGCAAGTTTTGTCAAAAAAATCTGTAAATCTTTTACTAGGCAGAAAAAATGAAATTAAGATGACGTCTCTGTTGATTATAATCAGAGCATTAATGGTGAACAATATACTCATCTACTAGCTTAGCTAACTGTGGTCAAATCAGCCGACACAGAAATTCTACTGCGCGCATATACTGGCATTTATGGTAATGGCATCCAAAGCGTTTTTTCAAAATAAACTGTTGACATCGAGCATATACAAAATGCATAATTGAAAAGGAAATGGATTGGATAATATTCACAATAAGTATATATAGTCTCACGTGTCATTTTTATTAATAGCATTTTTACTGTATAAATTTAGAGATTTTAATAAATAAAAGTCACACATTTTTAGCTTTAAGTAGCTAATTTCTGGATATTTCAAAGTACTGTAAAACCCTTTGATCAATAATTCCAGAGAGTGACTGATATGCCTGTGTTCAGGACCTCTCAAACTATCAATGTACTGAATATTACACATATTAACTGTAAGGATTAATAGGTTTTTCAAAGTAAAGTTCAACATTTTCACTGTGGAATAGATCATTTCAGGATACTTCAAAGGACTGTAAAAACCCTTTAATCAATAAGTTCACAGAGAGACTGATATGCCTGTGTTCAGGACCTCTCTGACTACCTACATACTGAATATCAAACATTTTTACTGTATAGAATTGGAGATTTTTTCAAAGTAAAGTCCTAAATGTGTACAATCAAATCAGTTCATTTCTGGATATTTCAAAGTTCTATAAAAACACTTGCTCAATAGTACTTCGAGTACTCCGTTGCTTTACCCTTTCTGGGCGGTTTGGATGCGTTTACCATAATTGTCCGTATGCGCGCAGTAGAATTTCTGTGTCGGCTTGACCGCAGTCCTTTGATGTTGTTTTTGTTACGTCACGGTGACGGTTCCCAGGCTCCTCCGACAGAGGGCAGCTCCACCAACACATTGCCTTTGAAGAGGACATTTATAAAAGAAAGAAATCAAAACACATCAGTCATTAATTAACGTGTTGAAACCACACTGTGTTTTAAAGGGCCCGGCAGTCATCACCAGCAGCGCAGCTGGTGATGACGTACATGCGATGTTAGAATCTGAAAGTCTTTAATACACTTTCTGACAACAAGGAGGAACAACATCATTTCTGTATCGTGGCAACTTAAACACTTCGGTCTCCATCAAAGCTGCAGGGACGCAGGGCTGTTGACGCATTCGCTGGTGCGCACATACACGCACACGCAAACACACACACACACACACACACACACACACGCGTGCTGGATCCGGGAGCTGGAGCTGGGCCGACACACCGTCACCGACAGAACCAGCAGAGGGTTGTTGTTTTTCTCCAGAGGAACCGCTAGCTGACGGAGAACCAGGCATGGACGACAAGTCATTCACCAAGGAGCTGGACGGATGGATCGAGCAGCTGAACGAGTGCAAGCAGCTCTCGGAGAACCAGGTCAAAGTCCTGTGTGAGAAGGTGAGTGGTCAGGACCTGTCTGTTAGCTGTAGCTTAGCATTAGCTGTGGGTGATATCAGTGGGAAGTGCAGCCTGGACTCACGTCAGGCATCGGGCAGCACCATTTGGCTGCAGCTGCATGCAGCACATTGCTGAGGGAGCAAGAAGATGGAGGGGCATGACTGCAAATGTTTTCCCTAGCTACGCCCACCGCTGGTGCGTCCTCGCCACAGGAGCGCACTGGCACCACCACAGCAAACTGCATTACCTCCTGGATGACTGATCCTTGCTCGCACACTCCCACACTGCACCATGTTGTCTGTTCATCTGCATCATCCTTCTCTTTCCAAAGGCCAAGGAGATCCTGACCAAGGAGTCCAACGTGCAGGAGGTGAGATGTCCTGTGACGGTCTGTGGAGATGTCCACGGCCAGTTCCATGACCTGATGGAGTTGTTCAAGATCGGAGGAAAGTCTCCAGACACCAACTACCTTTTCATGGGAGACTACGTGGACAGAGGCTACTACTCTGTGGAGACTGTTTCACTCCTGGTTTCTCTGAAGGTAAAAACAACAAGTTGACTCGAATGGCACCCACTACCTCCACCAAGGCCCAACAGTCCCCTTCTGAAGCCACGTTTGAATTCACTAGATCCAGATTGCTATTTGGATCCGCACCTAATTGGACAAACTCAAAAATAGCAGTCCCATAAACATGTCAGATTTTTTCATCAACATCAATGAACGACACTCTTAGGAATATGTTGAAAAACTCCCTATTTTGTCGATTTAAAGAAAGATTCTGCCCCCTTATCCAGATCCATATCAAAATAGATAATAAAAAAATATTATATAAATAAAGTTACATGGAAATCGGTGGAGTACTTTTTGTGTAACCCTGCTAACAAACAAACCAAAGAAAACATAACCTCCTAAGGTAAAGGAAAAAACAATAAAGTGACATTTTGTTTTGCAGGTACGGTTTCGTGAGAGAATCACAATCCTCAGAGGGAACCACGAGAGCAGACAGATCACACAGGTGTACGGCTTCTACGACGAGTGCTTGAGGAAATATGGAAATGCAAATGTTTGGAAGTACTTCACAGATCTGTTCGACTATTTGCCCCTTACTGCACTAGTAGATAACCAGGTGAGACTGTCGCACCCACAAGTGGCACCTGTGATGTGCCCCAGATTGTGGTCTGTGACTGTGTCATCTATGTTTTCACGCTAATCGCTTCTTCTTTCAGATCTTCTGCCTTCATGGAGGATTGTCCCCTTCGATAGACACACTGGACCACATCAGAGCACTGGATCGCTTACAGGAAGTCCCTCATGAGGTAAATTCACTCCATGTAGAGGACAGTTATTTAAAACTTGGAGATACCTATTGTATAAGTTGGATTTCTTGAAACATGATGATGATTATTATTCTTTATATCATAATCTAATAATAATCCGTAAATTCTATTATAAAGTCTGGACTATAGTCCCTAACTCTATTAATTTCTGAGTCAATCCACCATATTCAGCTAAGGTCATTTGCTGTATTTGAACCAGAGACATAAAGGCTGAACCCTAAGCCACAGAGCTCCTTACATTTAAATAGCCTTATAGCAAACAATTCAAAAAAAGATAAAGGGTTGTCAAATGTTCACTTCCTGTTTTCTCTTTCTTCTATGACGGTATAATTAACTTCTTAGAGTTTTGATCAAACAAAAACAAAAATAATTTGTCAACTCAGTCTTTGGGAAATTGTATCCGACATTTTCCCCAATTCTCTGCATGTTGAATACACTAAACAGAACTTGTGTTTCAGGGTCCCATGTGTGACTTGTTATGGTCGGACCCAGACGATCGTGGCGGTTGGGGCATCTCGCCCCGTGGCGCCGGTTACACCTTCGGGCAGGACATTTCTGAGACCTTCAACCACGCTAATGGTCTCACTTTGGTCTCACGAGCCCACCAGCTGGTGATGGAGGTACTTTCACTTTGAGTGCTGTATCTCCTGAAAATACATTGAAGACACTGAGGTTCCATTTTGTGAATTTAAAGAAGTCAACATTAAAGCAATCTCTTCCTCTAGGGCTATAACTGGTGTCACGACCGCAATGTAGTGACCATCTTCAGTGCACCCAACTATTGTTACCGTTGTGGAAACCAGGCGGCAATAATGGAACTTGATGACACATTGAAATACTCATTGTAAGTAAAGGATTTTTTCATTATGTTGATATAAATGTGTCTATTATTAATACTTAAACATATATTAACTATTATAACTATATTGTGTTGGCAGTTCCTGTAGTATAATTATTTATGACAAAAAAATCTCAAAAGTGAGTTGAAGAATTATTTTGTTTCTCTGCAGCCTGCAGTTCGACCCTGCACCACGCAGAGGAGAACCCCACGTGACGCGGCGTACCCCGGACTACTTCCTGTAAAGGTCACTGGCGAGGAGAGCAACAGGCTACACAAAGGCTTGAGACAAGAAGCTTTCATTATCCCACGGACCCCCCCCAAAAAAACAACGTGTGCCATAATCACAATGAAACAAAACTATCACCTTAACTAAAGACCACCGTCCTTTCCACTTTTCCCTCTCTGTGCATGATGTTTTTATTGCTAGAAAATGATTGCTACTCTGAACATTACCGTAACAGTACCTGCTGGTTTGTCAGGAAGACTGAATGAACTACTGCTGAGAATCACGACAATGTGTAAGTGATCTTGTGTTAGGGTGTAAATGATGAGAGAGTGTGTTGTCAAGTCATGGTACCGACACTGCGTCTTTCACGTGGCATGGCCTCTAATCAAAGTTTGCAGTAAATATATTGTGAACTGTTTATTTATTTTGTGTAGCAACATGATAGGGTTGGATGTTAAAAATGAAAATGTTCTCTTTGCACTTTTGTATTTGGTTTTTATCACAAGTAGCTCTCTTCCTGCTCTGCTGTCTCTGATGAGAGTTCATGTATTTCATAGAAGTAGTATACTGATCCTATCTGTACCAACACTGGTACAGATTAATTACCAACAATGGTGCAGATAGGATTAGTTGTACAATAGTAATAACAACAAAAACCACAATGTTTTGCAGCCACAGCCCAACAAAATAAAGACTGAAGTTGCTTGGACACTTGGAGGATTTCTGTTAGATTCGGTTGCTGACATTATTTCCTACAGTGCTCAGCTGCCACCACTAGATGGAATCAGACACCAAAAACCGCAGATGATCAGAACAGATTAGATAATCACACTGATATGCAGGATAAGTGTGAGTGTGCAGGAAAATTGGGTAAATTTATTGATCATATTATTTATTGTTTTTGTATTTGTTTTGCAAGGATTTGATTGATCATGATTTTGAGTGTCCAGAATGCTGGTTGGCATTATGCCACTATAAGCGAGCCTAGATTTATTTTGCTTTTTAATTTTCTAATGTTTTTTTCCCCAATTTTTATTATTCTATGTATGTATTTATTGACATAATCCAAATACTGTTTTATTCTTTTTATTTGAAAGAACACTTGCTTATTTCACCAAGGCATTACAATGTTACTTTTAAACGTTGTGCACAAAGTCTTGCGTGTGCGTGTGTCTGGAAATGCTGCAAAGTTTTACGAGTGAATAAAGATTATATTACTGCCTGTGAATCAATGTGGCGGCAATGTCAGCGCGCTAACGGAAATGGGGTGCTCTGAAAAATAAAAGCCTCATCTGAAGGAACGAAGAGAAACGAAGCCTCGTCTGTCTGCCCACGTGGACGCGTTCGCTTTAGTAGAACAGAATAAATCGACGCCTGCACGGATCTCTTTCTCCCGCAGACTCTACGTGTACTGCGGTGGTTTTGGCAGCGAGCCTTTGGACTTTTACTTTCTCGGCGAGGTTCCTGACACTGGGGGGGGGGGGGGGGGTTGTGCCTTGGTGGTGTGTGTGCTGACGCTGCTGCGTGTATATCTCGCTGGCTGCAGCCTTTCAGGGACACCTCTCGCCGGAGCCCACAGTGCAGTAAGTAACCCGTTATTACGCTTTTTAAAAAAAGATGGATCCACCGAGCCGTCGATGCTTTAATGGAATAACAGACGAGGGGAACCCGGGGAAGCATCGGATGCCTTTCTGCCGCTTGCTGGGATGTGTGGATGTGGATGTGGCAGCAGGCTGATACTAGTTGAATCTGGGGCGCACACAGCTGGCCACATATTGGGTCGGGATTAATTAGCCTGGTCGATATGATCGATCATTTATGATTTTTTTTTATTATTATTGGTGGATAAATGTAATTTTCGTTTCAATCGGTTGATCCATGTGCAGGGACATCTCCAGTCCCAGTCCAGATTCGACTGGTCTACGTCGGGTTGGAACAATTGGCCGCATCCAGTCACTGAGCATGTTTACTCTGCGAGCACACACACACACAAACACACACACGCACACACGCACAGCAGGTTTCTCACACTATAACATATGAATGAATGCAGGTTGATATCCCTCTGATCGGACTCATGGATTCATGTGTTGCCCCTGTGGATGATGTGTTGTTGCTGATCTCAGGTTAATGTGTAGCCACGCAGGCTGCCTTTGATTGGCTGAGAGTGAGGGCAGAAGCAGCAGAGATCAAAGGCCGTTTGGATGAAAGTTCACTGATCCCCTTTGTCATTAGTCATTGAGCGTTATCGTTAATATACATCTGATGATATGGCCTCGGTCACTGTTCTGCAGCCTCGGGCACTGATTCATTGGCCAACCTCGGAGTCTGTGGGGGGTGGGGGTTGTTTTGTTGCCGTCTTGTGAGAACCCCATGAAGTTTAATTCAATTTAAAGAGACATCACACACACACACACACACACACACACACACACACACACACACACACAGAACACACCAGACTTTTCTGTGTTGCTGTCAATCCAGCAGCCATCTTTGGTGCAATTTCAGGTGGAGTTTCATCATGCAGCTGCAGACACTTGCACAGACTCTCTCTATTTCTCTGACTCCCCTTGCTCTCCCCACTGGATGCATGAAACAAATGGTTAAAAACCAGATCAGACTGGGTTACAGTGACCCCAAACACACACGCACATGCACACTGGGAGAGCGATGAGCTTGGTGCAGGCACATCCACAAAGCTCATGTTCAGCACAGTGCAGTGGTTATTCATTGCAGACCAGTCATTTCAAGTTGCAGATTGTAGATCCGTAAAAAACATAAAGTTTGAATTCAAATTCTCAGCAGCGGTGGAGATAATAAACCCCAAATGTTGCATAACCCGATGTTTGACCTCACAGCGACTCATAACAGCATACATACAAAAAAGGGGCTTTGTCACTTTCCGTGTGCTGGTGTATGCCTATAATGGGGCTTTCCAATTTAGCGTTTCAAAACCTTTGTGTCAGGTCAGCCGTCACCATAGCAACATATGCTGAACTAGAAACATGAAATCCAGAAAGCTGTGTTTCTTTTTTCACCAGTCTTCCTCCACTGACTTGTGTCTGCAAAAATCAAACCAGGGCTGAAGGGACTGTGCCCTCCTGTGGTGAAGCTGCACTCAACCTGAGACCATAGAGTTATGAAACGCAGTGGTCCTTGATGTTCTGTTGTTGATTTATCAAAATGGAGAAAGTGTGTTTTTCTTCCGCGTGTTTGTCTGAGATTCTGCTTCCCATGTCACTGGACAATCATCCAACCATAAAGCCTCATCCATACATACTATATCCCGTTCACTGACGGCAACCTGATTATGTTATTATAATTCTCTCCCCAGATAAATATGGCAGCAGAGCTTTCCACCTCCATCAACATCAAGGAGCCCCGGTGGGACCAAAGCACATTTGTGGGTCGGGCTAAACACTTCTTCACTGTCACAGACCCCAGGAACATCCTCCTCTCCAATGAACAACTAGAACACTCGCACAAAATCATCACCGACTACAGGTAAACTACAGAGTCCGTCTCACTTCACCACTATCCTGTGGGTCACTGCTGTTATTAGACGAACGATGCTCCTCCACCATCTCTCAGGCAAGGTGTGGTGTCTCCGGGGCTGACCGAGGATGAACTGTGGAGAGCCAAGTACGTCTTCGACTCGGCATTTCACCCCGACACCGGGGAGAAGATGATCCTGATTGGCCGCATGTCAGCACAGGTTCCCATGAACATGACGATCACTGGATGCATGATGACATTTTACAAGTGAGAACTTCTTTTTGATGTATTCAATCAGACTGTAAACTCTATACATTCTACACATTACAATCAATATTCCTACTACGAGTACATCTATTAGCATCACTAATAGGGCTTTTTCACAAAATACATTTTGTATATCTTAAATAATTAAATTCAATCTATCAATACTTTGGATGACATTATTCCTACCAATTGAAATATGATTATTTATGCTTTTGTATGCTTCACTATAGGGGATATCTGACATGGCTGATATAAGTTCAAACCCAGAAATCCATATTTGTACTTATTTAAATGTTTTCCAATAAAGTCTATTTCATACATCCTTATGGAAAATTCATTTGCAACACGATTTTTCTGCTGCACCTTCACCCTGTCCTGGATAACGACTGTACTGTTTGTTTCCCTGTAGGACCACTCCAGCTGTGGTGCTCTGGCAGTGGATCAATCAGTCTTTTAACGCAATAGTCAATTATACGAACAGGAGCGGCGATGCTCCAATCACAGTCAGGTAGGAGGCAGACATTCCTGCACATTCCTGCACATTCCTGCTCATATAAACCCTTCAGTTCAACGGTTTCTGTGTGTACAGTTTTTTTTGTGTGACGTGACCGGTGACTCTTCTGTTTGCAGTCAGCTTGGCACAGCTTATGTGTCTGCCACCACAGGGGCAGTTGCCACCGCTCTAGGACTAAATGCACTAACAAAGGTATCGGTTCATCTAACCCCATTCCACGTCTCATTTTAATGTATTGACCTCAGCTGCACGCTAATGCACAAACAGTCTCTATGTCATAGAAAAGCCACATTATGCACAGGGTCATGCTCTTTAACCAGGAAGCTGTCATGGCTGCTTTTAGTCACTTTGTACTGTACATCTGGCAGAAAGGCCTTTACGTGAAACATGTGTAATTTAACCTCCAGTAACCGTAGACCTGTTCTGGTCTGAAAGGGGAAATTGGAGGAAAAGGCATAACCAGGATTTTCATCTCTACCCTACTGTTTTCACTCCTCCTCTCTCCAGCATATCTCACCTCTGTTTGGACGGTTTGTTCCATTCGCTGCTGTTGCCGCTGCTAACTGTATCAACATCCCTCTGATGAGACAAAGGTAAAGGAGGACGCGCACTCTGCAAAGCACAGCAGTGTTGTTTTTACAGAGGCAATAAAAGGTGCATTAGATTCCTCTGATTTGTGTTTACTTCTCTCCTCGTCTTCAGAGAACTCAAGCACGGCATTCCCATAACGGACGAGAACGACAACAGGCTAGGAGAGTCCACGCAAGCTGCACAGCAGGCCATCTCTCAGGTCGTGGTCTCCAGAATCCTCATGGCTTCTCCAGGAATGGGTATGAACATCTCTCAGGCACCTAACGGGAGCTTTGTTAACACCGCTCTGGCAGCTGAAGGCTTCATTTACTCAAAACCAAAAACCTTCCTCTTTACAAATTGACTTTGAATTGACCTTTGAATTGAATATGCAGTAATAATCTGTGTCTTTTCAGCCATTCCTCCATTTTTAATGAACCACTTGGAGAAGAAGGCCTTCCTGAAGGTGGGTGTATATCTGAATCCCCAAACACATCGCACAGAAGAATGTGTTTTCTGCACCCTCTCCTCAAATTCATGAACTACAGTTCCCCTCAGTAGAGCACATATCTCAGCCAAAGGCCCAATATTCCCCTTAATTACAACAAGCCATGTGACATTTCTCAGCTACACATTGGTGGTAGTTACAGGTTTCTAACCCTATTCATTACTATACCGCAGTGGAAAAAAGCCTCCACTCCTATGAAAACACCTTAAATCCAGTCAATCCAGTTCTTTATTTGGATCTGCAAGACATTGCATACACTTATGGATACCATCCCCCTAAATATGTCTGAATTCACAGATAAATCTCTGCAAAATCAGTGAACATGTCTTTTGTCCAAATCCGCACCAACATTAAGTGACTTCATCTTTGGCCCATGTCCAATCCTTCCACTGAGTTTCAAGGAAAGTCGTTTTTTTGTGTAATCTTACTCACAGACAAACCAACAAACCAACATTTTCAAAGCATAACCTGCTTAGGTAGGTTTAATGGTGGGAACCTGATGTCCCACACTGTCTCTCCCACTCGTCTCCTCTTAGTAATCACACATCAGAGGAGTAAAAAGCACCGGGGACGTGAGGCTACTCTGGTTTGGGAATTCACAGCTGCTTTTGTGCCTCACATTTGCTTTTTTCTGCCTGGTCTTTTCAGAAGTTCCCATGGATGAGTGCACCCATTCAAGTCGGCCTGGTGGGATTCTGGTGAGTCGACAGAGATGGTCCACCCGTTGAACCGCTGTGTCAAATTCCTTTGAAATTTCAACCTAATTTTTTGCTCCCAACGATGATATGAAACCGATGGGGAATCCCAAGATTTCTATCACCGAAGATTTTTGTCAGGTGTCTCTAAAGGAACGTTATAGTTTTGAACGCTCTATGATATCGGCTCTGTCAGCATGTCTCACTGAGTTCAGATGTCTAATCTGTGGATCAGTAATTAAGTTGTGTTAACAGCAGACTGGTGGAGCTTTTCAATTCAGTTTCAGCGATTTAAACGAACAAGCCACAGATCCCGTCCTACGTTTTCTGAAGAAAGTGTGCAGTCCAGATGTGATCTGATTGTGGTTTGAACAAACAGATCCCAGTGCGTCTCTGGTGCGTTCACACTTGTACTGACATCAGTGATCTGATCACCAGAGACGCATGTTAATCTCATGTCTGAACACGGCCACTCTTTGTCTCTCCAGCTCCTCTTCGCCTCCAGTGACCCCGAGTTCAGAAAATTAAAATCACATGGAACATTCTTTCAGTTCTGCTTCACTGAGCTGACAGTTATGTGAGCAGCACTTCCTGCAGAGAGTGTGTCCAGTTGCAAAGTTGGCGAGCAACAACGCAACACAGCAGTTCTGTAACTAATTACAATTTGATTCATATACAGATTTGGATTAATGAAGTAAATCAAACTTTGTAATTGGGTTCAAACTACCAATCATTGTCTTAGCTGTATGGAGGAATCTGCTGATTGTGTTGAGCATATTTTCTACTGGTGAAGAAAACCACTAACATGTGTTTTTTTTCGTGAAGTCGAACAGAGTCAAACTCCTCTACTGGCTAATTTTTCAGTGGGTTTAAAAAATATGCAGACACCTTAAATCGGGATTGGTTACACAAATAGTTTATTTTGTCTGACCAACACAAATTATTTAGTTGTTTTACCGTGGTGTAAAACAGGGAGAAGCAGTAAATCCTCCCATTTAAATTGAAAAATGACTCATTGGATTTTCAAATAGTTACTGACAAACCTTTGATTGATCAATCAACAAAGATTTTACTGTAACCGCTCAATTGAACTGACTCCCACTCTTGCTCACTGAGTGTGTTTTTTTGGAAACAATGTCTCATAGATTTACTTCTGTTTTTCAGCCTGGTGTTTGCCACTCCACTCTGCTGTGCGTTGTTCCCACAGAAGAGGTGAGTAACACTTACAGTCAGACACTTGCACTGAGATAACGGGAACCTGGGACCTGACCTCTCTCTAGATTAATATTTGCAGCGTTTGCAGGATTCTCTTCCTGCCTGAACTGTTGCACAACTCACCCACAGTGTTCATGTGTCTGACCCAGTAACTCCTGCCTTTCTCCCGTTCCACGATCCAGCTCCATGTCGGTCAGCCGCCTGGAGCCTGAGCTGCAGGAGAAGATCCGGGCCAGCCACCCGGGCGTGGAGAGGGTCTACTTCAACAAAGGTCTATGAGTGTGCGGCCCACTCAACCAAACACTGCCATAGCACAGCTGCAGGCTCGGTCCTCGCCTCTCTGCCAGCCCTCCTCATTCAGTGTGCCAAAGTTCAGTTTGTGTCTCCTCATTTCCACCACTCAGATGGATATTTCTGAGGACTCCCTCTCTCGGTCAGTCACTTTGTAACGATCTCCTGTCAGTGTGATTTTTATTGTAAACGCTAGAGAAGATCTTCTCCGACTGGGGCCAGAAGAAAAAGTATAATGTGTTTCAAGACAGATTTATATGATAGTTTTAAGTGTACTTTTTATTTCAGTGCATTATTTTTTTTTAAGTCGGTAACTTGTTGATCGTATGTTGCCACCAAATCACTTTCATACTCTCCTACCTAAGGTTGGCAGGCGGTTTATTTCTTACCTGCATCACAGTTGATCGTAAACAGTTCATGCATTTGCCAAATGAGTTCTTTGATTTTTAAAACAAATCTCTGTCAATGAATACAACCTCTGTGTCGTGACAGTGTCGTTTCAAAGAATGAAATTCACTGTAACTCACTTTAAATCACCTCATTTTGCCAAATGAGTGACGTTCAACATCTAATCCATGAATCTAAAAATACTATTCTCCAGGGAACCAACCAATAAAATGTGACGCTATGATGGTGGCAACCATGTAGGGACTAACACGGTGCTATTCAAGGTCTTAATAATCAGTGTTAATCGTACTACCTATTCTGCTTGTTAAACTCGCATGAACAAACCACTCCGCACACGAGCATGGGGGGGATATAACCATGGATTCTCTAAAAAACAACACGTGTCTGTGTTTATGCAGTCGCTCTGAGGCTCCGTTCAGGAGAGCCGAGCGGTGACGACCAGCATCGCTACTGACAACAACTCAATAAAACATGCTCTCGTTTCCATAATCCATGCTTTCCAGAATTTAATCAGGAATTACTGATCACAGACAGTTAAGGATCCCACTAAGATTGATCATGTCATTCATGCTTTACTCAGACTTGTAAGGTATCTCTCTGCTGAAGCCTAATGCAGCATCCTGAGAGGTTTCATCGCACAATATGGCCCATTTTAGATTGATGTGACAATTTGTTTTAAGTTGTTGTTGTTGTTGTTGTGCATTTATATGTACATTTGTCCTCCTATGTTAGATATGGATTACAGTATTGGGAAATACTGGGGATAGTTTATTCTCATTGTAGTATTTTTGAAGAGGAAAATGGTACAGAGAAGGATCCACATGAAATTTCTTTCTCGTGATATTTAAATTTACTCGTTTTAATCCTGTGAAACATGAGGCCGAATCGCTCTGGTCTTGTTCTGGCGAGTGTGAGGAGCGTGGAATCCCTCCGCTAAAACCTTCATCGACCACCTCCTGCTTTGTGTTTCATGATGTTTTGCTCAGAGTGAGAAATCCGTACCTTGGCTGCAGTAGTCAGTACTCACATGATATTGTCAGTCAGGTAAACAGTGTTGTATCAGCCAGAGTACCAGATTGCAATTCATCCCTAAAGGCTGCCATCCCTAAAGCTGGAGGCAGTTCTGTGCCGCATTAACAGCTCCTGTATCCCACCACGCAACTTAATCTGTAGGCCTGTTTCATGTCAGCGAACCAGTTTTATTACTAGACCTTTTTAAAATCAGGGATGAGGCTGAAAAAGATGGACTGAAGCCACAAAACGTAAATCTTTAACTTTAAATGATTTTTAGCTGTGACTCTATAGGACCCAGTGTATGTTGAAATCATTTGGTCCATTCAATGCAAACGTTTCCGTGTCAAATTGGAAATCATCCACTGCTTGTGAAAATTGATTTGATTTGATTGCATCTTTTGCTCATTACAGTGTGTGATTTCCATAAGGTGTTAAATGTTTAATATACTGTAAATCTACTTATATATAAATATATATATATTATATATTGCTGTAAAAGTAACTTTCAGATGGTCAGTGTTTCCAGAGAGATACGTTGGAGTCGGAGCTGTTCCCTGTAGCTGGTTTGTTATTCTAGTGTTCAAGGTAACTGAATGTAGCGTTTTTTCAATTTGCAGCTGTTTTATGGTGCGTTAAGTCAAGCAAAGCACAATATTCTAACAGATTTAAAATGCTGTACATTTTTAAAAGTTACTGAACCTGTTCAGTTTCCTGACTGCAATGCTTTTCAATGATCCATGATGGAGTAAGAGAAGATGAATAACACTAAATTTACCCTTTGGTTTATGTGATTTCTGAGTGTCCCTTAACCTCTGTGTCTAATGAAAACAAATTTCCCCTTAATGTGTTAATAATATTAACTTAACATGTTCACTTGGTCAATCTACCAAATCATGTCACTACAGCCAAAGTGATACAAACAGACTCATGAGAAAAAGTCAATTCAAACCAATTTTGTTTTTTTAGAAAAGATGACAGAAAATTGTTCTTGATTGTTTAGCAGTGCACTGGGGTGATGTAATGTTTAGACTAACTGGATGAAATAAAGGTGATGAAATCTTGTCCCTGGTGTTTTTTAAATGACGGGCACATAGCCCAACAGCACCACCTTCTGGTTTTAAGTGAATACAGCAGGGTGACGTTACAAAAACGTTTTATTCCAAGGCACATAATGTTCAGAAGAACAATGAAAGATGGGAAACATGGACTCACTTCATTTACCTGCACACACACAACTGAATGGACCCTTTTCACCAAGCAATGCGCAACACTACATCTCGTCATTGTGACACTCAGAAGCTGTGAACACAATGCATCTTGGGAAAACGGCAGGCCAATCTGATGGCTCTTTTCTCCACCAGACAATAACACACAAAAAGTTTGGACACAAAAGTCATAGTATAGCTGCACAAAAGTGATTCAATACAGCAGAAAGTGAAGCAAAAACATCTTTGAGATCACTTTAAATCTCCTTAAACAATTTCAAGATGTGATTTAAAATTACAACTGTACAATTGGATTTCATGTCAATTTTGTATCTCAGTAACTCATTTGGTGGAGGTGTTGGGACACAGTTGTGTTTAGTCTGAACCTGCTGGGGTTCCTGCTTCTCAGAGTTCAAGGACCAAGAACATGAAAAATAATCATCATACGTAAAAAGCAGAAATGTAGAAGTGCCGAGTGCGTTGGCAAAAAGAACACATTTACAGTTCAGCCTTTTCATAACACAAACCTTATGTTTGCAGCAGGCAAATTGAGTAACCCAAGCACCAACAACACTTCACACATGTAATAATTTCTGTTTGACAATGAGTAATGTTCACATTCACTAACACACATGTTGTATAGTTAACTAAAGATGCAGAGGGATGACACAACCACAGAGCAGAGTCTATAGTCGGCTTCACAATTCAGTCGGCTCTTCCTCTCTGCTTTGACCTTATCTCGGTTCCCACTTTGTGCACATTGTGTCCAAGGTAACATCTGTACTACCATGTTATCTTTGGAATGTGTTGGACTTTGCCGATGTTGCATTTCAAATGGCACTTGGGTCAAACTCACATTCTGTTTCACTTCACTGATGGTTTGCACAAATTTGAGTTTGCAGCAAGTAACAAGTCTTAAGATTGAGGTTTTTTGTATCTATGCTGCTTAGTAATTACATATTTTGGGAGACTGAAAAAAAAGATTGGCATTTTGATTCAACAACTTCATTGTTCCACAGGATATAATGAAAAAAGATAAATAAAGGTAACATAAATACTCTGGAATAGAATAATACAAGTGTTACTATACTTTTCCGCGTTAGGAAAATTCTTTAAAGTATAACTCTGTAGTGTCGACTCTCACAAGCAGCACCACTGTTATAATGTCTTTGGATAGATGTTAAAGATTGTACTTGCAGGTGACCACAGCTGCAGAGCTGATCATCACTCTGTTTCCTGGATGTGGACACCTGCTTCAAGGCTTTAAAGACGCTTCGTGCCCCTGAACACTCACACAGTGACCCACGTGTCAATGTGTTGGTGCCTGAGGGCGGTTACCTCAACAAAAGATAGTCTGCTGCTGAAGGAGGAGAAACATGCTCTGAAGTGCATGTGATCCACTGGGTGAGCTAAAAGAAAACAAGGGGCATGTAAGCAAGTCAGCAGTGCTGCCCTGAGGCATCTACAGCAGATGGATGGGCCACTATTCAATAGAAACCCTGTCAGCGAGGCCTAGTGTTGAATTAAGGCCGTTACTATCTGCTCCAGCTCACAAAAGTCATTGCAAGACCACGTGAGTCTTACGTATTCAGCAGAACTCCTCGCACTGCGCCTCCCCCACCAGCAGAGAGTGTTTGTCCGGCTCACTGAGAGCCAAACTGTTGAGCGAGTGCCTGTCGGAGCGCAGGGAGTTGATCGAGGCCCGGCTGTAGGTGATGATGCGGTCCAGCAGGCTGAGTTTGGGGGAGGGACGACGAACGTCACCCATGCCGATGTGGATGCTGACATCAGACAGGCTGCCCTGCCGCCTGCTGCTGTTACCCAGTCGAGCCTCCAACATCTCTGCGGTGGGTTTAGTGTAACTGGAAAATAGCACAGAGAAAGACAAATTTGGAACGGGATTTGGAAAATGGTTGAAGCTGCTTTCAGACCCGCACTGAACTCTGTATGTGAGAACTCAAATGTAGTAAGAGCCTCTGGACTTTCTCCGGAGGTTCTCCTGCCAGCCTCCTGGTGAAAACTCTGGAGAATGTGCGAATGAGCTAATGTAAGAACAGAGTAAGAGATACTTCTAGTAGACATTAATGGACACAGATATCAAGAGAGCTTTTGGTGAGGACGGCAGAGTCAATATGCTGTAAACCAAGTTCATATGTGTAAGGCAAACTCCGAAGAAAATCTGGACCCAAGTTTACGGAAATCCTCCAGAGTTTGTGCTTTAGATGATTATTCTCAAGGGGAGAAAAACTGAATTATTAATTTATTTCCTCATTACCATTTGAGTAGAAGAGAGGAAACAACCACAGAGACAGACGATAGAGCCATCGCAGCAGAGCCCATCCATGGCTGTAACACCAGACCAATGGGAAGGAAGATGCCTTTGAACAGACAAATTTCATATTACTGCTGTAGTCAAAACAATCATAGTCAGTGTTCAGATTGACTTCAAATATATCTGGTGATTGTTTGCGGTCACCTACCAGCAGCGAGAGGAATGCCAACCAGGTTGTAGATCAGAGCAAATATAAAGTTGATCCTGATCCTCTTGACAGTCTTCTTAGATAGGTCAATGCTCCCCACCACATCCAGGAGGTCGTTCTGTGGACAAGACCAGAAACAAGAGGTTACATGAAAACTTGCACAACACATCTGAGATGATTAGGTTTCAGTTTTACATATTTAAGAATCATTTGTAATATTCTTATGGTTTCAGTAATGACATAATACTGTGTTGATTACTGTACATTTACTGTGATACTGTGGATTCACACTGCTTCTGTGCTGCCAGACTGAAATGTCACATTTTCCATTTATGAAACAGATGATGTTTAAATCAGGGAAATTAATCAATGACAATTTTATTTTAATAATACAAAAAAAGGAAATCATAAAGACCTTAACTGAGACTTAAGGTCAACATCTTGTTTTTGTAAAAAAATATAATTTGTGTTTCAATCTCTGTGTACTTGTAAAGTGTGATAATTGTATTTCTGTATAATTGTTCTATTCTTCTAATTTGATCTCACCCTTATCAACACCACATCTGCTGCTTCTATGGCCACATCTGTCCCAGTTCCTATGGCGATACCCACGTCAGCCATGGCCAGAGCGGGCGAGTCGTTTACACCGTCACCCACCATGGCGACTATCTTGCCCTCCTGCTGCAGCTGTTCCACCTTGGCCACCTTGTGGGAGGGAAGCACCTCAGCAAACACCTTCTTGATTCCAACCTGGAGGACAAGCACAGACCGACAACACAAGGAAACATGATGGATTAATTAATGCACTAAAAAGGTATGACTATAGTGTATAAAAGTGTGATCATTTCTGAATAATATTCAAACATTGCTTTGTACTTTTATATACTTTATATCAACATGGGTGATTCTCAGCCACATGTATTTAACATGTGTGCTGAAGTTTGCATAAAAGGGAAGATTATCACTTAAAAACTGTCACTCTGTCCGTAAGACGGTTATAATATTAAAACATGGCAATCCCCACCACATATGAAAACTCGTATCACGTGACCATGAACCTACACTGGGCATGTGCAGTGAGAGATAAGAAACAGCAATGATGAAAAGTAAAAAAGGGGAATTGTTTTTTGACTGAAGAGGAGAAGGAGAAGACAGTGTTCATGACATTTTGCCTTCACAGCTGGTAGTCAAACTGATAGTGACTGATAGGAGACAAACAGGAAGCACATGCGGTTAATGTGGCTGCATCAGTGTTTCCAAGCATCTTCATTTTTGCTCATCTTTAGTAAACAACAAAGCAGTCCCTGAATTTCAAACTAAAATGGGGCTAGCAGCGTTACCAGAATTCTCTGTTTTAAAAATGGGGAGTAGTGTGTATGTCAGGCGTAAATGGAACAACAGTGATATAATTTAATACTAAAAGATGGTGGCGTCTCCTTGTACCTGAGCAGCTATAGCCCGTGCCGTCTTGCTGTTGTCTCCGGTCATCAGCACAACTTCCAGCCCCATGTTGATGAGCGTGCGTACGGCAAGTTCAGCCTCAGGTTTCACTGTGTCAGCAATGGCTATCATCGCACACAGCAGGTCTACACACAAACACAAATGTTTAACAATAAACTATTTTGTCAACACATATTTTAGAGGATAATATAAATCTAACCAGTAAGAAATGAAAAAAAGAAAAGAGATAAAGATCATATATGAGCCTTGCACTTAAACTGCACTACTTTACCATCTACAGCTACTAGAACAGCAGTGCGTCCTCTGCGCTCATGCTCCACCATGGCCTCATCTATATCAGGGCTGATCTGCAAGCAGTTCCTCCTCATCCACTCTCTGTTGCCAATCAGCACAACATAAGTGGCTGTCTGGACGAAGCCTGAACACACAAGTTAGACAACCGCAAGGAAACATTAAGGCTAATGAACAAAAGTTCCTTTATTGTGTTTATTCATTATAGAAAGAATAAGATCATAAGATTCAAGTATTTCTGCTGAATACACGACCATAACAAAAGGATTCCATTTCCCAACTTACTCGGAGGCTGTGGGTCCATGATGAGTGGATGGGAGCTGGTGGTGGTCCGGGTGTCACTGATTTCAATGAGGACGCTGTTCCGCTGGTTGTTGTCCTCACTGTCGCTGTCCTCCTGTTTCAGCAGGGTCTCCGTGTTGCTGACCTGACAGCTGATGCCACAGCCCGGCACCGCCTGGAAGTTTGTGCATGTGCCAAGAGACTCCGTGCCAAGCTCCTGCACACAGAAATGGATGTTTAATACAAAATGTTACAAATCTAGAATATGTAGAGAATCGTGGAGTGTGGAGGTTAAATTCAAGGAAGAGACCAACCTGTTTGCAGTACTTGGTGATAGCTGAACCCAGAGGGTGTTCACTGTTGTTCTCACTAGTACCCACAATGGCCAGCAGGCGGGAACGGGGCATCTTGTTCCCCTCCACAACCATCTTGACTTGGATAACGGTTGGAGCACCGTATGTGATGGTCCCAGTCTTATCAAACACCACTATCTGTACCTGTACATAAGAGGAGGTATGAGAAAAGTGAGCCTGAAATACTTTTTAATGGTTTAGGATATGTATTCACAGCTACAGTACATCTATACCGATATGTTCTGTAAGCTTGTGAATCAGAGCTATTATGTATTTAAAATGACAGATGGTCTGTTACATGACTGGCTGACTATACACAGTATCAGGGATGTTAGAGTGTCCTCATGAACATACCTTATGTGCCATCTCAAGTGGCTCTCCTCCCTTTATCAGAATGCCATTTTGGGCTCCAACTCCTGTGCCCACCATGACAGCTGTCGGGGTTGCCAAGCCAAGGGAACAGGGGCAGGCGATGCATAACACAGTTATGGAGGCCTGGAAGGCAAAGCGAATCACTGCCTCGGACCTGGAAATGCTCTTGTCATAACCCTGGAGGGAGGAAATGGGGCAACATCATCAGATACATTAACGACACAGCCTTATGTATATATGTTTGTTTTTTTAACAGTAGAAAAGGAATAGAGCAGAAGAGATGTAATTTCCTGATGCTGCACTGAGGAGATGGTCAGATCAGTCAGACTGAAAAGGTGACTCACAGGAAAGTACTTCTCCACAAGCGAGAAATCCAAAAACCCAATGATGATCCAGGCGACCAGCGTCAGCACGGATATGACAACAATGAAGGGTACGAAGTAGCCACTGATCTTATCTGCATACTGCTGGATTGGAGCCTAGAAAATACAATTTGAGAAATTACACACCTTCTCAATCAATGTTACCCGACACGCAGGATGATATGGTGCAGAAATCGCAAATTTCACCTTCGAAGTCTGAGCCTCCTCCACCAGTTTGACAATCTGAGACAGAGTAGTGTCCATGCCGACATGTGTAGCACTGACGAGCAGAGAGCCGTTCTGGTTAATGGAGCCTGCAATCACAATGCTCCCTGGCTTCTTCGTCACTGGCATGGCCTCACCTGGAGACACGGAGAGACAGCTGCTCAGAAACACAGCAGTACAAGGCAGCAGCAGGAAACAGGAGCTGGACATCCAGAGTAAATACTGGTACTTCGGTGTTTAACTTGTTTGATGGTGGTCGCAATTTAAAGTTGATACATTAAAGCCAATTATAGATTGGTCTGTGTAGATATTGCAACAGCAGGTTTCACCACTGAAGAATATTATGAGGAAATTATAGAACTATTTTAAATTTAACTGTGCAAGTTGCTGGTGTTGACATTTTCAGATTCTCGTCTCATCCTGTTTTAATAGCTTCTTTCAAATGGTAAAAGAACTAAAAGACACACATCTCAGGAAGGAATGTGTGAAGAAATGGCTTGTTTACACTGGTTGACTTCTGAATAGTTAGATTTGAGCATACTACAGTATTTACACCAGACACATACCGTACCGATAAAAGATACTTGTTCTCTCAGTCAATTGGACGAACCTGTGATTAGAGACTCGTCAGCCATTGAGTGCCCTTCAATGACCCTGCCATCCACTGGAAACTTCCCCCCGGGGACGACTTTAACCACGTCTCCCCTCTGCACCAGCTCAACATCCACCTGCTCCTCACTGAACAACAAAACAGAGATTAAGACCGTGTCCCAGATGGAATTGGCATTTTTTTTTCTATTCTTCCTGTGGAAATTCACTCGCAGCTTGTTTATGCAGAATAAGCAGCGTTTATTATGACCCTTGTAATGATATTTAAACTGCAAATATTTGCATTTGTTGTTATCTAAAACCAACTTAAGATATGAAAGGTTGTAATAAAGGTGAGTGTAGAGAACAGGTACCTGAGAATGGACGAGTCACTGCTGAGAGTGACCACTGTGGCCTCGGTAGCTTGTAGAGACATGAGCTTGGACAAAGCCTCAGACGTCTTGCTCTGAATGAAAGAAGTGACACACAAAACAATTTCTGACTATTAATTTAAAGACGATGATAATTCACACGTTTTTAAAAGGACATTTGGATGTCATAAATAATAACAATAATGTTTATTTTAATGAGCTCAACCTTAGCTATCTGTTCTAGCCAGCGTCCCAGCGAGATGAAGACGAAGAGCATCGGTGGCGTGTCGAAGAAGGTGATGGGGTTGATTTTGGCCTTCTCCGCCATGGCCACTATTAGGATGACCAGCGAGTAGGTGAACGCTATGGAGGTAGCCAGAACTATCAGCACATCCATGTTGGCAGATCGGTGTTTGACTGCTTTGTAAGCTTGAATGTAGAAATAGCGACCTCCGATGAACTGTGGAGAGGAAAAACAGAAGCTTTATTAGAAAGTTTTCATTCAGACTTGCTCACCTCTCATGAAGACTCTTTATTCTGTTTTAGCGTCATGATCACAAAGCAAACACAAGACACCAAAAAGTGCAGTTGTATTGGTCACGCATTCCAATTCTAAACTTAAAACGTGTTTTAAGTTTAAGAATTCCTTAGATGTACCTGCACAGGGACACAGAAGAGGAAGGAGAGGAGGTTCATGATGGAGAGGCCTGGGAGCAGCTGTCTCTCCAGGAACATGGTGGCATGGTAATGGTTGCGGTCCTCCACCGTGGCATTGTGCTGATGTGAAACACTCATCTGGTGGTCCATAATCATCATGTACATCATCATGCCCATCACAGGCACACAGAAAAACAAGCTCACCAGGAAAGATTTCCTCCATCTGAAAGAGTGAAAATATTTCTGAGTTTGAGATTAAATTTGGTTTGTATTTTAGTTTTAAATCCTAATTTGTCAGAAAAATCAAAATTTACATAAAGTCCTAAATACTCTGTAATTAATTAGGACACAAAAATACCGCAAAATACTGCATATATACTCAATTCTGAAAGAACCTTATACAGTGTCGACGTCACTGCATCCGTTACTTACTGTCGTATCTCTCTGCTGTGGTCCAGGTGACTGGCAGTACGATCCCTCTTTACCAAAGATGCTTCAAACCCGAGATTCTACAAATAAAAATCAATGCAATGATCAAACCAACCCTTTTATGATTTAGCACTTCTAAATCAAATGATATTATATGAAGTTTCCAAAGAGAGGGAGGAGAAATACCTCTATCTGCTTGATGATGTCTCGTGGGCCTATAATTTCTGAGTCGTACTTAACGTGTGCTTTGTTGGTTGCCAAGGCAACAGAGGCATATATAATCCCCTTTTTTTTCATAAGGCTGGATTCAATTTTGTGAACACAAGAGGCACACGTCATTCCTCTGACCTGAAAGAAGGTGAAGAGAAGCACAAGCAGAGAAAGGGACAAAAATATATTAAAGAGGGATGGAAGTGAGGAGGAAATGTATAATTTCATCCACTGAAGAGGAGGTTGCATGTATTAAGCAGTCTTCTCAAATATGATGGAAATATTTAACGTTTCTATTTCAAGTTTAAATGTTACTGTGTTCAATGCACCTTTTTAATACAACATTCACTTTGTGTAAATGCAACTTTACGTTAACTCACCACTAGTTCTAGGTTTCCGTCTGAGCCTTCATAGTTCTCCATCACAGAGGCAGTGAAGCCCAGCTCTTTCACACACTCGGCTATCTTCACAGGATCGATGACCTCAGGGTTGTAACGCACCTCTGCTTTACTGGCCATGAGTGCCACCAGAACAGAGTAGATACCTGTACGACATTAAAGATTTCCTCTTTAGAGCTTAATCAAAGCAATGAGATGGATAAACAGTATTAGAATAAGTCAATATTTTACGCATTTACAGACCAGGTTCATTCTTAAGGTTTCTTTCGATGTTGGCCACACAGGAAGCACAGGTCATCCCTCCAATCTGAATGTAACATTTTGACTGCTCGTCGCTGTTGCGTCCTTGTTTGTTTAAGTCACTGTCCATCTCAATATCTTTCACATGTGCTTGACTTGAAGACTTTGAGACACGGGGCTCTGGTGAAGGCAGCAGCGAATTGGTGGCTGTGGAGAACAAATTATAGTTATTAAAGGGAGGCCAAATTTGCAGTTAACAATGGAGTCTCATCTTTGCATTTCAAGTACCCTCACTGGCAGATTCAAATGAACAGAAGCTGCTTGTAGGAGGAGATGCTTGGGGGGCATCAAAGTAAAGCTCTATCTACATATAATACTATATTTAAAACACACAAATAAAATGCTTTATCCACTTGTAAAAAAATTGTCTAACTCAACAATCACACCATCTCTCCTCTCACCAGGTAGGAAGGCGTCAAAGCCCATGTCCTCTACGGCCTCTCTTAGCTCCTTTGGTGTGGTCAAAAGGGGATCATACTCAAAGATCCCCTGGTGATCAGCCAGAGAGACCTGTGCTGACACCACGCCTTTCCTTTGAGAGATCATGCCTTCAATGGACTGGACACAAGAGTTGCACGTCATGCCCTCAATGTGAATATTAACTACAGATGCCAGAGGCTGGGTAAAACAAGGCTTTGCAGCAGCAGCTTTGGCGTGGATTGCTCCTGCATTCCGAGGCGATGATAAGGCAGACGTGGGCGATACGGATACAGGACTGAGGGGGTCAGTTGAGTCCCAGGGTTGAGTTTTGAAGTGTCCTGGAGGCAGCGCCTCAATTGCCTGCTGCAACTGAGGCACTGTGACCTTTAGAGGATCATGGCAGATGGAAGCCTTCTCCTTCTCCAGAGAGACCTCCACAGAGGAGACACCAGGTAGCATGGAGATATTGTCCTGGATATTGACCACACAGGAATGGCAGTGCATGCCCTTAACTTTGAGCATGACAAGTGTTATGTCTATGAAGACTTCTGTCTCCTCTGAAGTCTCTGATGGTGAAGACACAGGTGTTTTTTGAGAATCGACCAAACGTTCGATTTCACTGGGGGACAGCTTCAGAGGGCGGGGCTTGGACTTGACAAAAGCTTTGAAGCCGGCCACGGCAATCTGGTCGATGATGGTTTGGACGGTGATGAGGTAAGTCAGGTAGACGACTGTCGCTTCCTGAGAGTCTAATACAACTGTGGACAATAAAGACATGAGAAAAATGTTATTCAAACACAGCACAGAGAATAGATTTTTTTTCCACAAGAGCAGGAAGTGACTAGACATGAAAATATGATCCTGATGTTTACATTCAAGTAGTTTTTGCATAATCCTGCTAACTAACAAAAAAATAGAATATACAGCACACAGTTGGCAGACTATGCAGCCAATTTATACAAAATGACAGTTCTGTGCAAACTTGATCCTATCTGTCTTCATGTTCCTCCTAACAAGACGGCCAGCAATGTAAATTCCACAAGTCATGGTTAATACCCACTGAGCAATCTGCTAGCAATGAACATACAGAGACACGATAATAGGACACCTGTAACCTGAAAGACGAGCTTTCCACATAGTGCAGCAAATGTGTTACAAAATCACTTCTAGCTCGACAGTGAGGTAACATAACCTCAAGCTTGTTAACAGGTAAAGTACGTCACCTTTGATCTTGTTAATCCCTTTCAGTTTTCCGATCTTCCCTTCAATAGTGCTGGTGCAGGAGTGGCACGTCATTCCTTCAATCCGTAACTTCAGGAGTGCCACATCTCCTGCCCTACTTTGAGATGGGGACACATTCGGGCCTTTTTCCACAGGACTGCTGGGTGTAGGGATCTCCGTAGCGGATAGGCTGGCCACCAACTCATTCAGCTGCAGGGGTGAAGTCAAGGAGGGAACATAGGTGACAGTGAGACCCATGGGAACCTGGCTTTCTCTGACATCAAGGACTCCCTGGATCTGGGAGAGCTTCTCTGAAGCCTCCTCTTGAGCTGCAGGTGCCAGGCCTGAGGTGGAGACGAGCTGGGTCTCTGTAGAGACCGGTGTGGCTGTGACGGACGCAGATAGACTTGATTCAAAGCCCATGTCCTCGATAGCCTCTGACAGAGACTCTGGACTCTGTTGGCTGTGGTCAAATATGACAGTGGCATTCCTTTGCTCTAGAGACACCTGCAAAATAAAAGTCACATTAGGGGTTTCCCAAAAAAAAAAAATCAGACTCAAGCTAAATCAATTCAGCAAGAGAGGCTAATAACAATATCAAACATCAAGATACTGGGGGGGACTTTCCTTCAACATATTACTTAAAACATTTGTAGAATTATCTCATTAAACAGTAGATAGCTAACTAGCAAGCCAGTCAGACATTATGTATTTGATGCAGGTTTGTGGCCTTTGCCAAAGGGCTAAATTCAGGATGTTATTACTCAGAGTAATAAACATTCTGACTAAAGTCAGAATGTTTATTTCAATAACTTACTGTGGAGTCATCAATGTTATTGATTGCACAGCATACAGTACAAAGAACAAGCTTGCCTTATGTGACCTTTGAAATTACCTCTTTATTGTGATCATGCATTGAGGTTAACATTATAAAGAGAGTCAAATGGGTCCATGGCCTTGTTAAGCTTGGAGCATGTTCTGTCAAAAGAACAACCCTTAGCTCTCCTTCTTTTGCTTCAAGTCAGCAAACATGTGACACACTGCAGGGATCACCAGACTGAGCTTTAAGTTACAAATCATAGAGTGGGGTTAGTAATGAGTGATTGGGCCTTCCTGTTGGCTTAACCATCTTTCTGAGAATGGGGGATGAAGGAAAGTTCAGACAATAACTATTCTACAAAGAAAAATCTATTCACTCCTCCCAGATCTCTTGTCTTTATAGATTACCAGAAAATAAACCAGACATTGAATTCTGTTAAGACACAAATGACATTTCCTGTGGGAGCAGACGACTACATTTCGACTTGCTGTCACAGTCCTGGAAAGGGCAGAGCTATATCTGGAGCACATTATTGTGTTATATTCTCATTTAACCACAGCCAGAGGGGTAAACACACAGAAAACTAAACAACAGGCCTCAACTATTGTAATTTAGCTCTTATGTCTGTCTAATGGCTCAAGATATTGATTGTAAATCAGACCAATGGTCCTGAGGGAAAAGGACTGTGGGATTAATCTAACTGTATTACCCTGAAATGGGCAGGAGCTTTATTTAATGTAATGATCTGTATATATCTGCCCTCTACACAGGGTTAAATAAAGACTGCATCATTACAACAATATGATTTCAGATCCTGTTTTTAACTGGAAGTGGTGTTTAAGAAATTCTGCGTCAGGAGATTTTAAGAGCCGCACCTCAATGTGGAAAAACAGTAAAATGCTCCTAGACACAAGACAGCTTCCTTTATCTTTGCAAACAATGCATTTACCTTTATATGCATCACTCCTGGGAGAGAGCCAATCCGCTGCTCTATGGACTGGACACAGGAGCCACATGTCATACCCTCCACCCCGAGGGTCACGGAACACAGACTGACTGTCTGAGTCATGGTTGTTTTGTCTAAAAGGATGAAAGGAAGCAAAGTATTTTGTGGTTTATTGTCGTTCTTGAAAGCATCACAGGGTGATTAGAGTAAAAGCTCCTCTCTCCAAACAAACTGAAACATATCGTGTTAGGATACTGGGAAAAAACAAAAGGTATGAAGATTTTTGTAAAGTGTTTTACTAGACAAATAAAAGCCATTTTGTACAAATCAAAGTCTTACTACTTATTCCTAGAAAAACAAGATTTCTCTATATTTTAAAAGCCTGATTTGATTATTTTGCCATTTCTAGGAAATCTAGGATAAACTTTGGCAAAGAAACAAATTATAATCCTGTTAAGAAAAAATCTTTGGAGCCAAGCCAAAAGCTGCTATAGCACTATTCCTGCCCCCGGCCAAAACAAAACAAAGCTTTTTTGTACCTGAAGAATAAGAAAATGTAAAATGACTAGGGTGGGTCATTAACTTCATGTTTCTTTCCCTCAATGCAATGAACTGGTTATAAAACCAGTAACGTTTAAAGGTTCAGATCTATCTGTTGACGTTTGACATGATTTCACTTACATCAAAACTACCTGCACTACAGTGACGCGCTGACAGATATGAGACATATTCAGGGACATTTAAACGCAGATATAATGACTTCCTTTGAGGAATCATGACAGGGAGCAGGAACAAGAGTCACTTCAGCCACTGGGTCTCCATGACCAGGAACATTCAAATCGGTCTCAGAGACACACTCACTGTCAACCCTGGAAACGGATCCCAGACCCGCTAAACCTGCTCTTTAAACCCGAGGCAGTCAAAGACAATGTGAGGTTCTCAAACGTTTAGAGACTCGTGTTGCTCTAGCTCTTGAATTTCCTTTAGCCAGGGTTAGAGCAGCTAACAGGGAGCTAGCTTGACCCAGCTAAATAGTATGTGTTAAACTTCAAGTCAAGTTGACTGCCTGTTGCTAAACTCCCCAAACTGAGAACCTAGAACCTTTCATTAAGAGCTAGCTGTGGTGTCCACAAGAAACTCACATCGCTAGTAAAATGTGTCGCCTGTTACGACACTCAGGGACTTGAAGTCAGGGTGAAAGAGAAGAGCCAGCTCTTACCTTGCTCCGGAGGAAGTTAGCTCCAGGCTCTGGACCTCGGCTGTCAGGCGGTGAGGCTAAAAGGAAGCTAGCTAACTAGCTAGCATCTTCACACTGCGCTACGAACAGCTACGTGGACGCGGGCCGGCATCGTGCTGCATGAGGGGAACCGCGGCGCCGGCTGTAAAAGACTTCTCCTCCGCGGTTTCCTCGGGATTCAGATCCGAGGGCTGTTTTTGTTTCTGCTTCTCACGCCGACGCCGACGTGACCTACGGCAGCAGCTCAGAGAGGCGGAGCCAATGAGTGCTGCCCTGCGTGTGGTCTGTCAGGCTGTGGTTCCGTTACAGGGAGCCTGAACACACAGCAGCAGCTAATTTACACTCTGTACATATTACCAAAAAAAAACTAAAATTTCTAGGATTGCAAAGCAGGACTGAGCGGGCCCGAGCACATGCATTTTGAAGCGTTGCATGTGTTTATATTATAATTATATATTTGTGTGTTTGCATACAAACATACATCTATACATACTAAATACATAAATACATACATGTATACCTTACCTTCTCTTCTTGTGAGGACTTCACTCACTCACTCACACACACACACAAGCACAAACACACACACACAGACAGTGACACATTGACCCACTTTCTCAGAGTATCCTGTGCTCTCTGGTCACGGGTTCATGACATTAGAATAACTAAAACACACTAAATCCCACACACTGATGTAAGGGAACGAGCTGCAGTTAATGTAAGTCGACTTTCACCAGTGGAAGCAGAGACATGTGTGTCTCTCTTGTCTTCAGGAGCGGCTCCTGGTATAGGCGACATAGGCGGTTGCCTAGGGTGAAAAATGCCGAGAGGGCGGCACAAGAGACTGAATTATCATGACGTGACACATGCGATGTAAAACAATATATTAACGTCACACCATCATCCTCTAAAAAAAGAAAGTAGTCTATGTTAAACAGCAGGATTGTGTTGTGTTACACTGTGATGGGGCCAGTTGTATCTTATAATAAAACATCCAGTTTATCAATTCAGTTCCAAATTCACGTCTTTCCCTCACTGAAACATGTTAATAATAAGATTATATATATAATAATAATTATAATGTAGTAGGTGTTTTTTTTTTTCATTTATTCATTTAGCCACATATGCATGTTCAGAATCGACCAAAATGTCTGTAAGCAGACTTTACAGGCTCTGTACGTTTGGAGCCTGTAGCTGAAGCCCAAAAGCGAGGACATATAGAAGCTTAGAAGTGAAGATATATATTGAACATTTTAAAAAAAACTTTAAATGCAGGTGCAAGTGGTGCTTCAAGTTATTTGTCAGTTCACAATCAGATACAGGCTCTAAGGCTGTGGAAAATAGCAGCTGCCCCCCAGTTATGAACCTGATGACATATGAAGCTGAGGTAGAGCTTTTAGCTTGGTGATTCATGCATGTAAATAGACAACATCATTCTACTGAGACTGAGTGAAAGGTTTGCTCCCATGAGACTGGGAGTGATCTTGGTAGTGAGGCTTCATCATCACTTTATATTTGGTCTCTGCAGTGTCTGAGGTGAGTTTCCCATCACTTATATAATTATAACAGTTGATTATACAGTATTTGATTACTCGTTTCAATGCAGGTTGTGTCCACTGTGGTGATTTTCAAAGGGAGCTCATCGGTTGTTCATGTTTTGAAAATCAATTCTAAATTTACTGCACTGTCACCCTGAGTGTGAGTTAACACTATAGTCTCATTCTACTTTCATAATATTCCATTGAAAAAAGATGCTGCAGATGTTTAAATGTGCATGAACTGTTGTGGTTGCAGTAGTTTTTGAACGATTTCTGATCTACCATGATCCAACAGTGTGCTGATCTGAATCAGAATGAAGCGAGGACGGACAGGTTTCAAATCAAAGTGCCCGACCTTCTCTTCCCACAAGCAGAGGGCTAAGAGACAGAAGAAGGGGGGCGTCCAGCTTGGCCCTGTCTCCATCAGAGGACTGGGGTAACCTGCCCCACCACGTCGTCCTGCAGATCTTCCATCATCTGTCCCTCATAGACCGGGCCAAGGACTCGTCTGTGTGCCGCCGATGGAATGAGGTCTTTCACACCCCTGACCTGTGGAGGGGGTTTGAGTTTGAGCTCAATCAGCCGACCTACGCTCCACTCACCCTAACCTCATTCAGCAGATCATCAAGAAGCACGGCCAGCACATGCAGTACGTCAGCTTTAAGGTAAAAGCCTCCTTTGCTGTCGGCCCTTTCCTCTCCCTTTTCCACTCCTCCATTTTCACAACACGGCTGCTTCAAAATCATCATGTGCCCTCCTTAACCCAAACCATCTGCTTCACAATCCATCATGACTCATCAGATGTCTTGGTGTTAGCAGACTTAACACATCCAAGCTGAAATGATTATCAGACCTCCATCTTTCCCATTTCTAATTTTGTGCGATTTTCTCTCTCTGTGTGAACGGTGAATCACTGCTGGTAAATCAGGTGGACAGCTGCATAGAGTGCGAAGAGCCGGCCTGTGACATTCTCTCCCAGCTGGTGAACTGCACCATTAAGACCCTGGGGCTGATTTCCACAGCACGGCCCAGCTTCATGGATGTGTCCCAGGTAAGAGACCGCTTCTTTTACCGATGCTCTACTTGTTGCACACAAGGAGGTGGGTGAGTCACATCAGGTATTTCAGAAGCATGTGCAACCGCAGATTGTTTTCACCTCTCCTCGTTGTTGATTGCATCTATTTACATTTATTTACATTTTCACTTTAATATGCACAATACTCATATACTTCTTATTGCCACACACTGCCACACACCCTCCTCCAACAACTGATCATTTGAACATTTGTACATTTGCACTACTGTTACTTTTTTTACTACTGTATTACCCCACCTATAGTGTATTAATATTTATATATATTTATATTTTTATCCTGCTCATAGTGTATTCATCGTCCTTATATCTTACAATTCCTGTTAATATTGTAATATTCCATATATATTTCTTACTGTACAGATCTTATTTGTTTACATTTTCACTTTAATATGCACAATACTGTGCACTTTTACTGCCTTTTTTTGCACTTCTGGTTAGACGCTAAACTGCATTTCGTTTTATAAGTACTTGTACTGTGCAGTGACAATAAAGTTGAATCTAATCTAATCTAAATCTTAATGGATTTAATTTGTGCTTATTGCTAAAAAATAATCTTCTGACCTGTCTGCTTGTCCTCCTCAGGCTCACTTTGTGTCTGCACTGATCCAGGTGTTTGTCAACTCCGAGTCCCTGTCCTCTATCAAGATTGATGACCCCCGAAGTGGACGACCCGTCCTTGAAGGTGCTGGTTGCCAACAACAGGGACACGCTCAAGCTGCTGAAGATGAGCAGCTGTCCTCATGTCTCCCCAGCAGGTTAATGTATATTTTCTTTAAAGGATTTTGATGTTTTCCTTTTACTGTATGAGTCAGCAGAGAGAGTACAGGGAATGAAAAGAGGGAGAACGGTGCAATGAGACGTGGCTGATGTCTCATGCTGAGCTTGAACTGGGACACTGAGGTGAGGCAAGTGTCTTAAATTTCTAGGCCACAAGAGGGACACATGTTGCTTTACGTTTTGACCGTCTGATAGCAAATGCAAGACAAATGCATTTATAAAAAAGATTGAGTCTATAGTGCCAGCAGTTCTATTATGTTTTATACTATTGTTTTTCATGTTCACCATTTAAGTGTAGCATGCTAACATTTGCTAATTATAACTAAACAAGACTTAAGCTGATGGGAATGTCGTTGTTGCAGATATGTGGTCAAACAACAAACATGTTTTAACTTTGACATGATGACGTCTGCGGGAAGTGAAAGTGAGGACAACAAGTTGCAGTCAAGATATTTCACTTACTTCAACACTAATATTAACACAATAGAAGAAATAAGGTAAAGGCTAAAACAAAATAAAAAAAAAAAGCAATATAATGTCAACAATACATATAAAAAAAGTATACCTATACACATGATTTATCTACCTCAGATTACTAAATGTTTTGCTGTTCATTATCAGTTATCGATCCAATTTTATTTGTACAGCTCATATTCATAATCACAATTTGTCTCACAGGGTTTAACAAGCCGTGACATCCACTGTCCTTAGGCCTCAACAGGAAAAACTACCAAAAACGTATTAACTGAGAGCACGTAGAAATCTCAGAGAGAGACACATGACAAATGTAGCTGAACACAGCAACAAAATTACAATATTCACTACATTTATTAGAAGAACCAGTTTTTAGCAGATGTGTAGTAGGCATATTGTTTATCAAACAGTCTTGTTGTAATCATAATCCATGATCAGTTTCCACCACTATCATGATTCATTACCATGGCCAGCTGCCGCCATCACGATCACAATGCACCAACCCAATCTACCATCATGATCAAAATCCACCATCCTGATCCACCACCACAACCTTCACTCAGGAGCGAGAATCTGTCTTTAAACTTCACAAAAATTCTTATCTTGATGATAATCCATATCGACTGATATGATATTGTTTATCTTGATATAATGTTTGGCCGTATTGCTAAGCCCTGGAAGAAAGCCATCTTCCAGTGACAATTACTTTTATTTATTAATGGCAATCCATCTTACTGCTATACTGGCTCAATGAAATCACTGTTCTTATTTTAATTCTTCTCATTTCTAATAATTTCTTTTTAAAGGGATATGTTCTTATTAAAACTATCTTTCTCTCCACATGTATCCTGTGTGTGGCAGATCAGTGCCATGGCCTAAGGGAGCTGGCATTGCACTACCACCTCCTCAGTGATGAGATCCTGCTTGCTCTGTCCTCTGAAAAACACGTCCACCTGAAGCACCTGCGCATTGATGTGGTGAGCGAAAACCACGGTCAGACGCACTTTCACACCATCAAGAGGAGCAGCTGTCAGGCTCTGGTCCGACACTCGCCCAAGGTGACCATCGTCATGTACTTCTTCCTCTACGAGGAGGAGTTTGATCCCTTCCTCCGAGAGGAAACTCCCGTCACCCACCTGTACTTCAGCCGGGCCGTCAGCAAAGAGATGCTGGGCCGCATTAGACTGAACTGCCCTCGGCTGGTGGAGCTGGTGGTGTGTGCCAACGGTCTGGGGCCCCCGGACCAGGAGCTGATCCAGATCGCAGAGCGCTGCAAGAGCTTGACGGCCATTGGGCTCGCCGAGTGCGTGGTGACCTGCAGTGGCTTTCTGGAATTTGTGAAGATGTGCGGGGGAAGGCTGACTCAGCTGTCAATCCTGGAGGAGGTGCTGATCCCAGACAGCAGCTACAACATGTCGCATGTGGTTCCCCGATATGATGCCCACCTGGTAGGCTGGAGCCGGAGAGTAGGGCTGGTAATGAAGTTCATGATGTTCATGGACTTACTGTGTGAGGATTAAATGAGTGATTTAAACAGTGTGTCCACAGCTACTCAATGTACTGTGGAACTGTACACCTCATTCCAGGTCTTATTTTATGGTAAAACTATGTTATTACCTGTTTTTTTTTCTTAACAAAAATGAAGCAGTGAGATAACAAGAGTTTCCAGTTGCTGCTGTCACTGTCAGAACAGCCATTACACATTCATGTAAAACACAATAGGTCTTTTGTGTTCTTGTCTATTTGTGATTGCGTGAGAGGGGACCTAACTATTTCATCCTAACCTACAACATTTCAATTCGAATGCTGGGCCGTCTGTAACTCGTTTGTTATTTGATTTAAAGGCTTCAAATGGTGTTATAATGCGTTGAACTCAATTTGAAACATTCAAGTGTTCATACCAATGATTTCTGAACTGAGCAGGAGACAATCAGTATTAATAGGAACTTGTACTTTCACTATTGACATTGATTTTATATCCATCGAAATTTACATCTACTACAGCTTATTCTCTACGCTTATAGACTGAAGTTATTGTCAGTCCACTAAATGTGTCCAGTTGTTCTCCAAAGACAGAAAAGACAGTGGCCGTGAAACATTGTTGTTTCATCTAAGTTGTTATTACAGGTTATCATCCTTAATGTGCAGGACATGCAATTAATGGAATTGATATTTATTGAAGACTCATTTTTACGTTTTTTTTTAAATGATTGTTTCTTGTCTTCTTTATTTTTTAACCTTCCTGGTAATCTATGAATCCTGGTTGAAACAGATGTTCTCAAGACTTAATCTTTTTATGTTGTTTTATGTTTAAAATAGAGGCCTTTGTGCTAAATACCTGTTAATCATATTTTCATGTTGCATTATTTTTTTCTACCATATTGTACAAATGTATTTTAAGCAAAATACGACTTAAACAGGCCTATACCGCATGTGGTGCTGCATTGTGGAGCATTAAAACCCTAAAGATTGTATTTATCAATTAAATGTAAAGCATATCATGTAGGTTTACATGGTTTTCCTGTATGTGCAGCAGTTCGCTAAGGTCTGCTTCAGGGTAACTGACATTTTCTTTTTACTCACACTTTTGATCCTCAGTAAAAATGTGGTTGATTCACTTGTGTGCTCTCGTGCCTCAGATGCACTGAAGCCTGGTCTGATGTGTTTTTCTGACTTTGTCCCATTTGACCTTTCTGCAGCTCTTAGTTTCCAGCAGTAGAGGGCAGCAGTGGTCTAACTGGAGTCAGTGGGACGTTATATAAGCAGAGCTGCTGCTGCTGCTGCATAATGAAGTACCAGCATGCCAATGATAACTCAGCCCTTTTAACAAGTGGATTCGGCTTGTGCACACTCCATTTCCAGAAAGAAAGCATCAGACTCTGCAGCTCAGGAGCCTTTTTCTTCACATTCTTCTGAATTGACCTTTTTACTTGTTACATGTCTCACACAAACACACACGTAGGCACACAGGCACCTTTGAAGGAAACATTATTTCTTCATCTATTCCACAAATGTATGAGTTTTACAACCAAACTAATCACAGGCCCAGCCTATAAAAAGACATATTTTTTCATTCAGGCAATTTAAATTGAAAAATCTGTGTGTCTGCCTCAGTGACAGGATGCATTGCGACTGTTTAGGGTATCTAGGTGAGCGGAATACATTAAACCAGCTAAGCATTTTGTTCTGGGAAAGTGGCACTTTTTTTGGAGGGGTGGGTGGTATATCTAATTGGGTTACCACCGTTCTCAGAAAACCCATCAGGAAAGTAACAGGCTTATGTGTTCACTGTGGCAGCTTGTTATGATGAGTGTAAAGAGGAGAGGGCCTGCCTGCTTTTTGTTGAGCTGTTTATTACAAAACGAACACATCACCTTAATCGATGATTTGCCACCAGTCGAAGAAGAAGAGGAGTAATTCTTTCTAACTGCATTTATGTAAGACCACCTCTCCCACCCCCACAAAAGGAGACATTGCACTGGGATGTCTCCACTTATGAGCCAATGCGGATTATTTACAATTTTTCTAAATAAATAACCAGGCTGCTGTTCCCCGTCAAGATGCCAGCACATCTTTGTTCCTTGTGTGTTCGGGCCTCTGATAGTTTGTGATGACATTCAGTGTAAAATCATCCTCCGTGATATCAGAGGCGGTGGGAGACTGGGGATAAATGTCCACAGGGGTCTCCAGGGTGGGAGAGGGTGGGGTAGACAGCCTGGAGCGTTTGACATGCCCTCCGCCCCTGAAGCTCCTCCACTCCTTGATCCACTGGTCCCTTGAGGACGGGTCCAGCCGGTCCAGATGCCTGGCTTGCGTGATCGGGGAGGGGGCGATAGAGTCCCTCAGCACGTGAAACACGTACCTGGGGGAGAGAGCGTGGTGGTGAGAAAGTAGGCCAGTGAAAAATATGCGGCCCTTTGATGTAAATCAGAGCATTCCCTCTAAATATCAGCACTTTCAGACGCATCACCAAGCGAGAGGAAGACAGAGCCGTGGTGCAGTCATTCCTGACCTTCACAATTAACATTATTTATTAGAAATCAGCCTCCACTGTCTTTGCACCATAACTATCTCAGAATGTAATGATCTGTATGAGTCAAATGTGTATCCCTAAATAATACATAAATAAAGGGGTAAATAGGATTAAACGGGCAGAGGGTGCCTCCTGATCTCTCTGACTTATATCCTTTAGATATCCTACAATTCTGATCCCTCATCATCTGTTATCATCTGCGTGTTCAGACGTATTTATGATTGTTTTTCCTAAATAACCTTTAGGGGCCTAAATGATTAAATCTTCTGATAGTTAAAAAATGCAAAAGAAAAATGAACTTGTATTAAACAGAGTTCTTCTTTCTTATTCCATTGAATTCCATTGTGACCCCTCAGATTCATCATGGGAATCAGTTCATTTTTTGAGTCAACGAGCAAAAACATTTACTTGTTCCTGCTTCTCCGATGTGGGGATATGCTGTTTTTTTCTAGAAACCGATGACCTGTGCTGATAAGACTGGCAGCTATTTATTTCCTGGCTTGACACAAGTAGTGATGTTCTGGTACCCTGGTTACCATTAGGAAAAAATATACATACATCAGCAACATGAAGTGATCTACCACTCTCTCTATATCTGTATCTTAAAGGTTGCTATCTATTGAAAAAAGAACATTTTATATTTTACAGTCAAGGTTTATGACTGTTTGTTTAAAAATAAATCATGATTTGTACATATACCAGAGGAGAAACGTGAGGAGACAATAGGGAAACCTGGAGGAACTGATGCTGCTTATGTATGAGTTTTGGACAAAATTGAGTGCAAACCTCCAACAAACACTTCCCTTGGGAAACTACATTTAAATTCACAGGATCCAGATTTCTCTTAGGAACCAGATTACACACAATAATAAATAACAGTCCTCTTAAAATTTTTCATAATGTCCATTGGGGATAAAAGATTCATGCAGGAAAAAAACCTGGACTGATCGTACCTGGGCAGCAGAGCCACCACAGTGGTGATGATGCAGACAAGGTAGAACATGGGGTCGGCCATCTGGTTCTGGACGATCCAGTACGGGTTGGACGGAGGGTTACAGGTGACGCACATGGCGCTGTAGGCCAGCGTCACGATGAAGAACACCGCCACACTGCCCAGCATCACCACCCAATGAACCACCGTCTGCAGGGCAGATGCATCGAGCAGCAATAAGACAAACTCTACCAACAACAGTCCCATCAGTGGTTCTGGTGCATTTATTTGAAAAAGTTGGATAATGTTTCAAGATGTGTAACAGCCTACAAATGCAGACTGACTGAAAGTATTCAATGAGCGTTTTGGCTCACTGGAGGTTTGAGGTGATCGTATCTAGAAATAGATATCCATCAGGTCAGCACTCACCCAGGTTTTGATCTCTATTGACAGATGCAGCAGGATGGTAAATAGAGAGATTGTGTTCAAAGGAGTTCCAAAGGTAAAAACATCAATGTCTGAGTCCTGGTAAGCCTGAGGGAGAAAAAACATAAACACTTGTTGTCAAACTTTAGGCAGAAAACGGAGTAAAATAACTCAGAGGATGCACCGTGACAGACGCATCAAGTGAAAATGTTTCTCTCACCAAGTATGGAATGAAGAAGCAGACCAGACTCTGATAGAAGGCATCGAGGATGGCGATCCAGAAAGTTTTTGGGTTGTATTCCTAAAAAAAACATACGTATTAGTATAAATACAAAACAGTACAACAACCAAACGATCAGGGGCATAATGTCATAAACATGTAGCCATTGATCAGATCTTAACCTTCACCATTTAAGGAGGTGTTGTCACCTTTGTCTGTCTGTCTGTCTGTTGTTTATAAGCAAGACTCAAGCTGGAACAAGCTTTTATCTCTTTTTTTACATTACATGATTTTTGAACATTTTCACTGATTTCACACGGGATAATTCATGATTCATGATGAAATAAAACATATCAGACATGTTTAGGGAGCAGATTTCTATGAGTGTGTGAAATTTATTGCAGCTTGATTGAACTTAAGGGAACTGTTGGGCCTTGGCATAGGTATACACGTGTCACTGACCCCTGTACCCTGTCCAGTCCTGTACAGTTCAGGAACACCCATCAGCATCTCTGCAGAGATGTCTTTGTCCATTATCCCGAACATGACGGGCGGTACGGAGGTGAAGAAGAGGTTGAAGAAAATCATCAGCCAGTAGTCGATCATGGCCGTGCCGGAGAAGCCGCAGTAGAACTGATACCAGAACAGGAGGTTCACATAGGCCTGAGGAACACACGGAGCTGCACATGATTAGATGGGTGTGTGTTTAATCAGACAGCAGACGATCAGATGCACAGAGACAGGACTCACCACATTCTTATAGAAGAAGTAAATGATCATGTTGGCCAGTCGTGTGTGGCACCAGTGTCCGTGAACCAGGATGAGTTTTTTCAGGTGTTTGAAGCGAGATATAGAGAAGTCACTTGCCATGACCGCCTGTGGGTGACAAACTGGAGTCATATGTCTTGGACAGTGAGAGGAGCGGGGGGGGAACACAACATTTTCAAAGCCTCAGACCTGCATGCCCTCCTGACCCGAAATCCCAATGCCGATATCAGCTGCTTGGATCATGTTGACGTCATTTGCACCATCGCCTGAAGCCACAAAGAGGATATCAGTTCAATAACATGTTACTAAAGAAAGTCTTGTATTATGTACGTTTTTCACTATTTCACTATTGAACTATTTCATTTATTTAGGAATTTAATATGAGGTTTATGCAAAACTCCTCAATTAACCAGAATGGCACTCAGTAGAGGGAATACCTCCACCAAGGCCCAGCAGTCCTTAAATCTAATGACACTGCACTAAATGATACACACTCATAGATATATGTTCCTTTTAATGCCATTTGTTGCCATCAATATCCATGAATTAGTCCTTGGGAAACAGGTGCTAACGTCAAAGGACCCCAATCTGGCAATGTTAAAGATAGGGGGAAATTGTTTTGCCTAAAGCAACTGGTTCATAAATCATATCATCCTCCTAGCTAGCTTTTCCAGGATTATTTGCTCAACCGAGGTTTCTCACCAACAGCGAGTGTCATGACCTTGAGCTTCTCGCGCACCAGCTTCACCACGCTGCTCTTCTGCAATGGAGTGACTCGGCAGCAGAGCACGGAGCGGCAGCGCTTCGCCAGGTCCACGAAGCGGTCCTGCAGGTCCGGGGACAGTAGCATGGCCAGGGTGAGGCCGTCGATCACCAGAGAGATGTCTGGGGTCGTGTCCACGTTACGAGGGTCCGCCGCGTACCGCCTCACCTCCTCCAGAGTACTGTCCAGGATGGATGTACAAATGAGCTGGAAAACAACATCTACATTATCATTTTCACGCAGCTTTTAAATGTATAGTTTTGCTGGTTTTCATTGGTGTTTTGTGACAGTTAACTGAATACATCTGAGTTTCTTCCTCTGCAGATTGTGGAGTTTGCTGGTAAGAGACATCACTTATGATGTGGAGTCATGTTTGTAATGTCTGAGTGTAGGCAGTTGCCAAGCTCTGGTCCCTTCACACTCATCGCTGTTGTCTGTAAATAACTCCTGCCTCTCAGCCAAAAGGAAAAACTAACAAGATTTGAAAAATGGGTCGCATCCTGTTTTTATCCATCTGATCTTTCTAATGCCGACTAAATTTCATTAGGTGTGGTTGGGTGATAATGGTGGGAGTGCAGCCCTCAGGTGGTCGTGGAGTTACAGTGGTTTAAAAAAAGTTCATTACCAAGATGCCTCCACTCTGGATCATGAGAGAAGGGGTATTTCCTCTGAGGGTTGAATATTAGACTGGCAATTAGATATGAAAGCGTGAGGCATTGTGTGGAGGGTAGCCGGCTCCATTCATCATCAATGACTGGTCCCGTCTGAGAGGAGCGCAGCGGCCCCTTTGTTCCAGAAAAATCCCCGCGTATCCGTTGGAGCTGACAGGTAATTTGTGGTCTATTTGAGGCCGGGGATGATTAGACATGGTCAGGTTGTTATGAAGGGCTCGTTCCTGTGCGACCAGGTCTTTAATGACCTCAGAGAAGCCAGGGGACCCCCCCTCCCCACAAACCTGACACCCTTATGTCTCTCCGATCCAAATGTGAGGCTTTGACCTTTAAGTTAAAGTGGTCAAAAAGATGTGGCCACTTAAACTGAAAGGAGACGAGCTCCGAGTTAAAACCTCTTGAGCTTGCTGCTTGGAAAACACGTGGTTTGTCCTGAATAGCCACTCAAAGAAAAACCTGCCCTCTGGCTCGGGCAGTATGTGAAATATAAATCACGTCTTAGTTTATTGTCTTTAAAACGGCTGCATTTGTGTTTCTTGTTTTCTTTGATTTGCTTAATTCAGGCATAAACATTGGATTAAAATGAGTCAACTAACTGATTTGTCAAATGAGAGACAACAACAACTATTTGGATGATCAATAATGGTTTCAGTAGATTTTGGAGCAAAACATCTAAAGGTAATCATTACAGCTTCTACAGAGTGATAATTTATCAAATCTTACATTCCTAAACTATTACTACTACAAAGTGGGAACTGTTGGGTTTCTCTGCAATTTTGAGCTCTTGACCTTAAAGGGCCTTGAGATAATGTTTGTTACGATTTGGCGCTATTCAAGTAAAATATAATTAAATTGAATATATAATTTTATTGATATTGATTTTGATTGTTGAAGAAAAAGTGACATCATTTAAGGTTACATTATTTCGAAAAAAACCTAATTTCCACTTTTTACTGTTAAATAAAGTTTGGCATAACAAGTTGTATATTATGTTTGATTTACTCAGACTAGCTTTTATTGTTAGAAATATATGAGAGAGACACATTTATCATCGGTTGGGAGCAGCAGCTCTGAATCCACCAGTCAACCTTCAGTGAGGCAGACAGCGGCCTCCTCACCTTGTTTTTGCAGCTCATGTTAATCACCAGGTCCTCCTCTTCCAGCAGCCTGCAGGCATAGCTGATGTTGACAGCTGTCTCCGGCTTGTCACCGGTCAGCACCCACACCTGGATCCCTGCCTCCCGCAGCGCCACGATGGTGTCTGGGACATTCTCCTGGAGACGGTCCTCGATGCCCGTCGCCCCTACAGGAGGACATATGTCCAAAGTTACCCGCTGTGCTCATCACACAAACATGCAGCATGTGTTCACGGGTTCCTTGAATTAATGAATGATGTATGTTACCCAGCAGGGAGAGGTTGGTCTCCAGCTGCAGAGCACTTTCCATGAGGAGCTCCTCTCTGTTTTCTATAGCAGCCTGAGCTCTCTGTCTGTTCAGTGACCAGCTCTCATACACTTTGTCACTCACAACCTGCAGCACACACAGAGAAAATGCTAAACAGAGCTCGAGCTGTTTAAGAACACGATGCTGGTGCATATAACGTATCTGATTATGCACCTTCTTTGAGATGCAAAGTGTCCGCAGCCCTTCTTTAGCGTAGCAGTCAAGGTGATGCTGAGTATCAGCTGCTATATTCTTCCGGCTCCCACTGAGGTTCTCTGGAAGTAATAAGACAGGTGTATTTATATAGCTTCATTTTGAGTTAGGAAGTGGCCCAGGGAGTCACCGTGTTGGCTAATGTGAAAAATGTAATGAAAGTGTGTGAATATGCTTCCACTGGCACACACCTGCGTACGGTTTGCCGAGCAGCTCCATGATGGCATAGTCTGCTCCTTTAGTGTACAGCACACACTCTCTGGTGATCGGGTGTCGCACCAACACAGACATTCTCTTCCTGTTGGAGTCAAAGGCTAAGGTGTCCAGCACCTCAAACACCAGGTCTTCCCCAGACGGGAGCCTCACCGTCAAACTGTCGGGGGTGCGGGCCAACAGAGTGAAGCCATATGCATTGGCCGCGTACACCAGGGCGGCCTCATCCGGACTCTCCGCCTCGTAGCTGAGCTTATCTGAGGTTGCACAGGGCAAACGTGTTTTTTTGTTGTAATTTGTTTTTTCAGTCGTCTCCATCTTTAAAGGCGGATTAATATTCTCCTCTTCAATTGAGTCCTCTGAGAGGGAACGCTTCTGCATTGGTTTGCGCTGGCCGGAGGTGAAAATGTGGCAGAAAGAGCCGGCTCTTTTCACCAGGCTGGACATAGTGTCCAGAGGGTTGCTTGTGTGTCCGTGGTGTGGGAGCCAACTCTTCTGAAAGAAGGAATATTTATGTCAAGTGATTATTTGTACCTACACACACACATATGAAAACACAATAGACGTCTCAAAAACAAAGGTGTCATCTTTTCTCCACTCTTTAATTTCAAACTCAAGGGAAACGCTCTGATTTCTCCGATCTGCCAGACCCCAGATCAGCACAGTCAGGAGAAACCATTAATACTGGGGCTAATTTAGTGACGACTCAGAACATTTACAACCGGGCTTTAAAGATGATGGATATTTGTGCCAACCACTGATCACAGAGGAGCCAAATCATTGAAGAAAACTGTCACAATTAAACTAAACATTTGCGGTCAATAAGATTTCATATGTTGCAGTTTAATTTTGCACATTGAGAATTTCGACAGAACAAATCCTTCATCCATCTTTTCGTTCCTGACTCTGCACTTCATCTGTACATCCCGTCCACAGTCACAGCAAACTGAGCCCTCACCCTCTGTCTCGAAGCTGTTGCCATGGAAACCACCACAGTGTTGCAAATGGCGAGAGCCAGAAAGAAGTCCAGGTAGGGATCTATCAGCTGCCTGCCGCTGCACTCTGCCCCGCTAATCTGCTGAAGCAGCTTCCTGTCTGGAATCACCTCAGTTTCCTGTTGGAGTAGAAAGTTAATCACTTTGTTAATTAAAAGCTCACGCTGATAAACTTGTTCTTGCTTACACTTGGCTTTCACTGATTTGATGCGACAGGACTGGGAGAAAGTTTTAAGCTTTTAACCTTTTCCTTCGGTTTTGTTTTGTCCATGTGCGAGGAAGGATTACGAGAAGCACAGATGGAAGGAAAGGAAAAGAAAAGAGGACGTTTTCATTCGCAGAGCGTTTCTGCTCGGCTAGAGACACAGCATGAGGAGAACTAAAGATGGACCCTGTGCTGCCGTCTTCTGTCTCAGTTTTTCCAGGTCTTTGTGGACAAAAATAGACACAGAGCTACTGTACCTGTATACTAACAGTGACTAATCTATAGTGCACGTTTACAGTTAATGTGATGTCAGTGCTTTGTGCCAAATGGTGCCCAGCAGGACCATGTGTCCCGTCACAGACACGGGCAGCTTTGAGCCAAAATGGATGTGCTCTTCACAGACACCTAGCAGCTCGTCCATCTGCAGTGGGCACTGGGACCATGAGGCCTTCTGACACAAGAAGGGGAGAGATTTGGGTAAACAAGTGGCAGCTTGACGTCCTTTAAGTCTGGAGACAGATATGAAATAATACATGTAAGGAGAGGGCTCTTAATTTGAAACTGGACCAGGCAAGTTCAATTTTTTTTAAATATCAGATTTAATACATTTGTATTTATGCTGCTAATTACCCATAGGAAAATCTGTGACAAATGGATTTAGTCTTTATCTAATTTCTTTGAATTTTCTATGTTTAAATTATTTTTGTCAGCTTTGTGATCAACTAGCAATCTGTCAAGTTTGTCTCCCAAGGGCACGGTCACATATAAGCAGATGCAGGCGAATGTTGCGGGTCACCAAAGTTGAACTCCACGTGAAGCCAAAGAAAACCAAAGTTTTACAAACATTTTATAAACTGTCAGACTGATGAGAGCCCTGAGCACTGCTTCTTTAGACCCCAGAAAGGTATCACAAATAAAAAATCTGCTACACAACTTATTATTTTTCTGGATTTCTTATAACCTTTGAATTTGATTCCTCTTTCAAAAGTAAGCAGTGGTTTGCGTCAAGGGTCACAAACAACACAATGTACATGGACCATTTGGGATCTCTCAGGTCTGGCTGGCTGCCGAAAGAAATTTAAAAAATATAAATGGATGAACAGACAATGTTTGTGCTCATGAGCTCTCAGGTGAGCTGATGACCATTAAGCCATAATCACCCCCCACTGTGAATGAAATAATCTGCCTCTTCTTCCCTTCCTGAGCGATCATTTTACCAGTGGACTACTGAAGGCCACGTCTCTCTGGGCATTTCCTAAGACCCTGCCCTTGTGTCTGCTGCAGGCCGGATGCTGTTTGTCTTTGGGGTTGCTGTCCTCAGGGTCCAGGGACCATCCAGTGCGTGAGGGTTGTGGCCGCTGGTTGAAGATGACCTCCTCCTCTGACTCCGCCTCATCAAGGACAGTCAGACGGATGGCTGTAAAAATCCCCCAAACCATGTTGTTACAAACAATAGGCACTGTCTGTGTCCTATATGTCAGGTTATGTTCAAATGTGGAAACCTTGGATCTGCACCAAATTACACACACTCATAAATATCTGTCCCTGAAACATGCCTGATTTTTCAAAATGTATCTATAAGGGGAAAAAACAGTCCGTAATTTAATCCATAATGGCCTGTATGCAAAGCAGTGCTGGGTTCCTTAACTGCTCTTTTAAAAAAATAAGATATCTTAATGTGAAATTTTACCGTTCTCTTTGTGTGGGTACTCGGTGCCCATAATGGAGCATCGGCGAAACACCATCTTGTTTTCAGTGAGGGTGCCAGTCTTGTCTGAGAAGATGTATTCAATCTGTCCCAGGTCCTCTGTGATGTTCAGGGCCTTACACTGCATGCGACTGTCGGTCTCCTCATCGTACAGATCAATGTCATTGGTGATGAGGAAAATCTGAACGATCTTTACCAGCTCGATGGACACGTACAGGGAGATGGGTATCAGGACCTGGAGAGGAGAGGAGAGGAGAGGAGAGGAGAGATGGAAAGTAACAAATGCAAAAGACAAAGGGGAAAGATGAGAGAAAGGAAGTATGTCGGAGAAATGTGAAGAGAAGAGATTGCAAGGTGCGATACCAATTTTAAAAAAGGGAACGAAGAGGAAAAAAGAAGATGGATGAGAAAAGAGGGGGTAGTAATGGAGACAGGAGGAGAGAGAGGAGTAATTTAAGGATTTTCATATTAATAAAAACACACTGCCTTTAGTCTTGATTACTCTGTGACACACAGTCAGACTCCTCCACCTGCAGCAGGATGATCATGGTGAAGAACATGTAGAAGCCGGACAGAGCCGGACTGTCCAGGTGACCCGTGCCTAGGGGGACCAGGTAAGGGGGCACAGTGGGCAGGGCCTGCAGCCATAAGAAGTGACCTGCATGTGGGAGGACAGAGGGATTAATCACAGCGTGCGACTCGCAGGGAGGAGAGCTATTTTTGGCGCCACACCTTCCCCTGTCTCCTCCCTGAGTTTGGGCCTGTGGCCAAAGTGCCTGAGTTTTTTTCTGGATTGAAAATTAAACATCCCCTCATAAATGTGAAAGCATTAATCATGAACCAGTCAGCAAGGTGGTTTTATAGTTAAGTTATGCACTTCATCACTGACCTACTGCCCCGATGAGACACATGACGAAGAGGAGAATGACGCAGAAGATGACGTCTGTGTTCAGCTTCCGCTCTAGTTTGCTGCGCTTGTACCTCGCACCGTTGTTGTTGAGCATGGACTTGGTTTCGTGTCCTAAAGGTGGGTTCAGAAGGTGTTGATTCACTTACCAGCAGGCATGTAACATGCTCAGTGAACACAATGAATTTAAATTTATCTTCAAACATGACAAAAGAGCAGAGCTGTGGCTACGATTACAGACACTAAGGTCATGTCCTCTGTAACATTCATGCAGATCTGATGGTTTCATGTTAGTTACACATTTGGTTGGTCCACTACTTTGTTCCAGCCATGGTATAATATTCTATACAGTCTGTCATGCTCCCCAGAGGATGAATTATTTGTGACTTTATATCAATTTTCTTACTTTTTGTCGAATAACTCGAGCAGCTCAAAGTTAAAATTAAATTAAATTAAATTAATAACTGTATCTCAACATGACCCGGAATGACCGGCACAAAATATGTGCAGTCATGTTCCCCACAGGATGAATGCTTATGACTCTAGGCGTTACTTTTCATCACATAACTCTGGCAGCTCAAAGTTGAAATTAAATGGAATGAATCGATGTGTCTAGACATTACTGGGAGGGACTGGCAAAATATTTGTGCAGTCATGGTCCCCAGGGGATGAATCCTAGGGACTTTAGTGATCATTTAATTCTTTGTCTAATTTCTCCAGCAGTTTAAAGTTTACACGTATCTAATGACTGACCGTATCTCAACATAACTAGGAGGTACTGGCACAAAACTTGTGTAGACGTGGTTCCCAGAGGGTGAGTCATAGTAATCAAAGTAATTGGGGATCATATAGCTTGTATCTAGTTTTATCGACAGGTCGAAAGTTCAGTTTGCCCAAAACTTTGCTTATGACTTAAAACCTGCAAAACTAATGACATAACCATCAGCCTCAGTTGCACACTGTGTGACTCATAGAGCTGCTAGCGAGGCCAAAGGTAAGCCTTATTTGACTGCTTGCCATGACAGGACTGAATTTGTAAAAACACAACATATTAGATTTTTTGGTAGTAGTGAATCTTGGGTTGGGGTTGGGGTTGTGTTAAGGAAACTTTGATTCATGACGTCAGCCCACGCAGGCTATGGCCCTGAACATAAACAAAGCTCAAGGTTACAGCAGCTGAAAAGTAAAGAATATACCTGCATACACCACAAAGCCCACAGCATGGTCCGTGTTTCTCACTGTGCAGCCTCGAAGCAGCAGACTCTCCAGTCCAGCGCCCACCTTCTCTTTATCAGGGTTCTCTCTGCAGCAAGAGAAAGTGAGAAACCTCCTTTGTACTGTCAGATCGTGTTAGATATTCATTACTTCTTATATATACACCCCATTAGCAATTCTCTTGCTTTACGGCCATGCCTGGACAGCATGGGTAGACCATCTGTAAGGCCTGTGGTGCCTGAGGAAATCGATTATAGTCTATTACAGCCACAATAATGCCTCTGGTAGCATCAGAAAGTGCATCGAGTGGGTTGGAATTAGTTTTGCTCGGCTGCTCTGAAAGGCTCAAAGAAGCTGTTTGGGGGTCGACGTGATCTGTGTATTTGATACTCACACATAACACTTGAAATGATTCAGATTGATGTTGGGCCTCTCGCACACTACGATGCTGTTGAAGCTTTCAGGTTCAAATTCAGGATCCTGGGAAGTGAGAAGATGAAGTCACCACAGGTAGACAGAAAGTTTGTAAATGTAACGTAACCTGAATTTCAAGAATGACATAATGATTATTTCATGCAAGAACGACAGCTGTGGTCTACATTACATTACAGTACATTTCATTTAGCTGACGCTTTTATCCAAAGCAACTTACTGCTTTCAACCATGAGGTTACAAACCCCGAACAACAAGAAACAAGAAAGTACAATTTTCTTCTAGGAAGCCAAACTACAAAGTGCTTAGGTAAGTGCCGTTTAAGTGCAACTAAATCGCTACTTCTTAAAATATTCATTTTCAGGACGTATATGAATGTTCTCTGTGTGTCACAGCTGACTTCAACATATAGAAAAAGAAAAGCAGTTACAGTAAGTAATTTTAGGTGCATGTCACAATTGCTTCTAACGTGTGGTTAATGCTGTAAGAAGGCGGGGGAATGGTGAGGCAGCTGAGATGGGAAAAGAAGACTGTGAGGAAAGAAGAAACGAAAGCAAGTTGTGGTAAATATGCCTCACTGAGATGCAGATCCCAGGCACCACCCTCCTCTGCTTCAGGTTGGTCTCTCCATCCAGGTTGGCCGTCTCTATGAGACAAACGCCGTTGGGGTCCGCCGTGTACAGGAGCAGGAGGTCCGCTGGGACGATCTCGTTGCAGACGATCTTCACAAAATCCCCCACTCGTAGGTCCTTCCAACGCCTCTCCATAAACTCGTTTTCTCTCCTGAGTTCAGAGGTGTCAGATACCAACAGCCATTACAGGCAGTATTGTCCAAAGACCATGGTTATTGTCATATTCATTAACTACAATATCAGCATTATTGGTATATTTGGTCTGTGTTTGTGCACTTACAACTCATACAAAACTCAGATGTAAGAGTTTAAATCAAGTCTCAAAACAGCACCCATCCCCCTTGTTCTTAAATCACTACACTGGCTGCCAGGGAGCCCCAGGACGGACATGATAGTACAAAACAACCCTGTGAGACCCCTGAGACCACTGAGGAGTGGTCTGCTCGTGGTGCGCAGGTTCAAATCTACACATGGAGAAGAAGGGCATTTCAAAACTATTTACAAGGTCATACCAGCATTGGTACTGGACCCTGCTTCATTGTATTTTATTCTAATTTCATTTTTTTTTTTTATTATTCATTAAGTTAATTTTTTTTTCTCCATCAATATATTTTTTTATTTGCTAACAGACTTTTCTTTTAAATACCTCCACTTATCTCTTTACCTCTTTTCTCCGCTTTTAAAAAATCTCTTTTATTTAAGCTTGGGAATTGTTTTAAAATCTGCTTTTTCATTTTAAATTGATTTATTTTTAAAAGCTGTCTTTAATGTCTCTGTGCAGCATCTTGAATCTACCTATGTGTATGAAATGTGCTTTATAAATATAACTGCCTTGCCTTCATGCAGTCAAATGAAATATTAAAAAAAAAAATTCCCAGCACTTAAGTCAGGAGATGAATCGAACGAGGAAAGAAAATATCCTTGCTTCAGATGTGGTTTGTGTGTTTCACAGCGAGGTGACTTTTACAGGAACACACGGTTACAGAGTCGGACACAGGATTTCTGGTTTGAACTTGTACATCAAGCTGGATCACCAGCAGTGACAGAGAGCTGCAGGTATGCTGCCCTGCATGTAGGACCTGATCAATAGGTGGCGGCCACTTAACACCACACCTCGCCTCAAGCAATGCAGCAAGTGGGTGTGTGTGTATTTTTAGTGCATGCTATTTATGCACTAAATTTAGATTATTTACGTGACAGCTTGTAAAAATGTTCTCTCTGCTGACAGGAGAGATCCATTTCTCAAAAGTGTATCGAGTGTTTTCACGTCACAGACTCAGTCACGCCCCAGACACGACCAGAACATTTCTACCTTTCTATCTGCTTTAAGGAATGCTTTTAGGGAGCACACCTGTTTGTTTCCCTGGCTGAGATTTAAATGAATTCCACTCACATGTCTGTATAATTGAAGCTAAAGCCAAAAGCTGATTAGCTTAGCACAAAGACTTAGAACAGAAGGAAACAGCTATCCTGGTTAGCACCTCTAAACCTCCATGTTGTTACATGTTCACATTTAATCCGGTTAGTTTTTGTTTCACATAGTAATTGAGGGAGCAGACCAAAGACTTTTATATGACATACGTATGTACTGTCGTCATCACCTACCTGGCTGCGTCTACCCATACTTGACAGTGAATGGTTTCTAGACGGGCGAGTGTTTGATGCCAGTGTGTTGACAGATTGGTATTCGCAGACTATTCGCAAAAGGGTTCTCACGCAGTTAATAACCTTAAACCTGGTTCATCTGGATCCAGACTGAGACCAACTGTTATGGTCACACTAAACTTTGGTCCGTTGGTCCAGGCCGTGGTCCGAGGCACCTTTCACACCTGCTATTTTGGTTTCGGAATAAATTGAAAAGTCTGAATGTGTCGACGAAACAAGATAGGTGTGAAAGTAACATAGTGAACATAATCCCCAATTAATGGTGAATTGTCATTTTCACACTCACATTTTGATATGGATTAAACAAATGGGATAGTATGTGTTAATAAATGAGCTTAACATGTGCTGATAGATAGATTTAGTTTGCATTTGACAGCCATGTTAGTTGTTTCCACAGCTGTTTAGTCTTTGCTATGCTATGGTTGTAGCTTCTTTGCGTAGCTAATGACAGCTGTTATATTTTCATGTCAACTCTTTGCAGGGAAAGTGAATAAATGTATTTTCTTGAGTCTCACCTGTATTGCAAAACAATATATCTCTTTGTCTAATCCTCCAATCCCCCATCAGAAATAAATATTTTTGTATATTAAGTTGCTATAAAGTGATAACAGATCCTTCCTAATGGACCTTTTAAACCTGATAATATGTAGAATTTCCGAACAAAACAATTCCTGAGATAAAGTGACATGCTACATATAAAACATGTAATGTCTCATTCACACATGGTGTAGGCGAAACAACCTTTGAGGACGACAGACAGGAGCAGACTGTTTGAGATGTGGTGAGTGGTTTTAATGCTCTGCGGTAAACGCACAGTAAAACTGACATTGACATACAACAGCATGTTTAACAGCTGGCGTGTTCCGTGTTCAGTGCGCTTGAGCTCAGCTGGATTGACAAGAGTTTGAGATTGAGACGAGATAGAAACGATGACCCTGAAGATAGGCTCGTCATGCTCAAACACCCTTCACACCTCTGTTAAAACACATGTGGGTGGTCGGTGATGAGTAATGTACGTGTGCATTGGATGACTTAGAGTTAAATCCCTCTCATCTGACTGCATTCCATGTGAGCTTTTTACATGAAGGCAAAGACGTGTGAACGAGTATGTGGGGAAAACCCAAAATGTATTCTCGAGCCTCCTCTTGAAACATTTGTATACTTCAAAGAAATCCCAGCCAATCGATTTTGCTCTAATCTTTGCAAGCCCAAAATGAAGCTTTAGCATGCCCACCCAGCGATCGAGCCACGAGAGAGACGGCCAGAGCACGCTCATGACTCAACTGCTGTTTATCTGATTGCGGGAGGCAGAGACGAGTAGTGTCGGCTAACAGGCCCAGAGGGACTGACGTGTTCTCTGAAGTGTCCAAAGCTGCGTCTGGAGTCTGCACTTCAGGCCACCTGGACCCTATCACCACAAACACACTCACACATAAACACACACATACGAGATGCAGGCTTTTCTCGCCCTGAGCTAAGACTGCACCTCCCAGCATCCCTGCTGTTGACCCTCGGTGGGCACTTTATTTGACAGGAAGCAGCTGCTGGTTAATGATGATGAAGCCTGCCAGAGTTTAGATCTGTGACGAGTCATCATCAGAGGTGTCTTCATCACGTCATCTTCAGAAAAAACTAAATTCCCTCCCCTCTATCTTATCTTCAAAATCCCTGCAGTGAAAGGGTTGAAAATTACACTGTTCACCCTCCATTGTGAATTATTCATTTTTCACCAGTAATTCAAAAATAGATAACGTTAACCTTACTGTCTTTGCTGATGTAACACCCAGATGAGGCATTCATTCAAATGTGCACAATGCGATGGTGAGAGATATTGTTGTGCAGCTCTTCAAAAGAGGAATAATCTCCCACACATTTTCTATTTCTAAGTCAAAAATTCCCACGGGTGCTGGAATGCAGAGGAGGTAAAACACACACAACCGTGCAGGATCGACACACTCGCACAGACATCAACACGCTCTCTGATAAGAATCACAAACACATATGTGGAGGTGCTGCTAATGCACCAGCAGCTCTTCCACTTGCCACATTATGTGGCAGCGCACACTATATTCAGTGTGTGACTTGAGTGGTTTACCTGCTGTAGATGAAGCACGGTGTGTTGTTGAGCTTCCTGTCTGACTTGTACCTCCTGAAGTCCTCCCAGGCGTCCTTCAAGGCCGTCAGAGACAGGATGACACAGATTGGAATAAGAGCTACCTCGGGCTGGAACGCGTTCACCACAGGGACAAAGTTCAGAATAGCTAGGCCCACGAAGTAGAGGTTGGCCAGACGGTGAAACTGCTCAAAGAGGTTCATGGGGATGAAGAGGAGCAGGGTGTATTTGGTGGTCTTGATGGCGTTGCCGGGAAAGTAGCGGTTGGGTTGCTTGGCCTTCTCCAGTCCCTCGTAAGGCAGATTGGACGCCAAGGTCCGGAGGTCGTTCTCCCTCGCCCTCTGACCTCTCAGGGCATCCCTGACCGCAGCCAGGGGGCTTCTCCACGTCATGGCTGCTCCGTCTATTTTCCTTTTGCCTCCTCTCACCAACTTCTCCTTCCCATCCTCTCAATAACAACCACAGCTCAAAGAGACTCTCTTCGGGTTCAACCTCTTCCTCAGTGCTTCCACTTCTGTGTGAGAGTGCGAGGCCCAATGCCAGGTTAAAACAGCACACCAAGCCCTTGTCTGAGTCCGCCCCTTGCATTGACAGGTATGTTTGCATTCCTTCCATGAAGCTGTTGCTGCCCTGTGCAGGAGGCAAATAATGGCAGCTAACTACACTCACTTATTAGCAATGTGACTTCTGCAGTGACTCACCTCAATTATACTGTCAATAATCTCATTTCAGCAGAAAGATTAAACCAGTAACACGATTTCAAATTTTAATATAATCGCTCAAGTTAGAGAAATGTGAGTCAGTGATACCTGATAAGAGTCTTTACTGTCATTGATACTTTACACGTTGATGTGGTGCATGAAATTAAATACAAAAAATGTGCTGATACACTGTTAAAAAAAGACAGCACTCAAATGAGTTGATAATCCAATATTTACAGCTGATAATGGTGCAGTCGGTCATGAGGAGAACTGAGGGTGAATGAACACAGCAGAGCGACCTTATACACCCCACACCAGAGAATACAGTCCACAGTGTTGATAGATGAGGAAGAAAAGTTCAAATTAGTTTCTTTATTTGTGCTTATATATCTGTCCCACCTACCTACCGAGAGGTCAGAGGTCGGTCAGAGATTTCTTGCCAATAGACACTTCAGCATAGCAGGTGTTGGTAAATGTAGATGGTAAATGGACTTGATTTATATCATTTTTCCAGTCTTGTCGATCGCTCAAAGCACAAGTACAAGTCACATTCAACCATTCATACACACATTCATACAGCGCTTCTATTCGCAGCACTTTTTCTATCAGAGACCAATCAAACACTGTCAGCACAGGAACCGCTGACGATCTCTGGGTGAATGCAAGTGCTTTCATGTATGTGTGTGAGACATGTGTGACGCTTCACAACAAAGCAGCTCCTTACACAGATGGTATGCATGTCGGATGCCTTCCACTTCCTCGTGTTGACATATGTTGTCTTTTCCAGAGCCGGCTGCCGAACCAGGTTGAACAGGACTGATTTGTTCTGGGTTGCTCACTAATTGTGCTTGAATTCAAATTGAGTGATTGAAAGTCATCATAATGAAACTACGTGCACAGGATTAGTATTTGATACAGAACAGAGACAAATTTTGAGGGATGGTTTTCAAATGGAGATGGATGGACATCTGATGGGCATTTTTCAGACACCATTCAATGGATTGCAGGTGACTTATCCAGTTTCCGTTTTTTGTCCTTGAACCGCTGACACTTGTTCATCTCTCCTGGCAGCTCGGCATGTTTTTCCATCAGCGACGCGTATGGCAGGGGAGCGGTGTGACGCGAGTGTGCCAGACTCACCCTCTCCCTCATCCCAGTCAGCTTTGGCTGGGTTTGGTTTGGCCGGCACGCCGACTGCACAGTGGCGCAGCTGTGAGTCCACTCTGCGCACACACACTGACAGGGAAACAAAAAAACACTCTTGCAAACAACACACATACACACATGATTCCATAGAGCAGAGGTCTGTGCATTCCTAATCACTCCAGTGACATGGAAGCACTACAAAGTAGAAAGCATCTGCCTTTTCCCCTCTCTCTCACATGTCAACACTAATGCCCTTTTTGAAAAGAGGGAAAGGGAGAGAACTTATTTAGCACAAACCATCTGTCTACCACAGTGAGATAATACATCTGTTATACTGAGGGAGAACAGTAATGTCGATATATTTCCTCAGGAACCTGGAAGAAGGTTACATGTTGCGTTACATCCGTTTTCACACACCACTTTGCTTTTTTTATTTGCACTTAAAGTATTTTCTTCAAGAAGCGTCTCTCTCTCTCTCTCTCTCTCTCTCTCTCTCTCTCTCTCTCTCTCACACACACACAGACAGACACACATCTCTCTCTGTTTTACGCCTTATGTTGCCCTCCATTTCTTTCTGAGCTAATGAGTAAAGTCCACTGAGGCATATTCAAGGTTTTCTGTGTCTCACATTTCTAATTCATAATGTCCATCAGCTTTTTCCGCAGTTAAAACATTTCCCCTGCATTGGTATCTGCTCTTTTGTGTTCTTTTGCTCTTCTTTTCCTTCAAAATCAAACATTAGCTGCACATTATTCCCCGTAAGAACAAAATCCCACTTTAAATATTAAATATGCAGTGTTTCGCACCATCAAATATTCAATAGCATCCATTTAAAGCCTGTAACACTGGTCAGGTCAGGAAGCGAGTGGAGCGCAGTTACTATGAAGAACGAGGGGAGGACGCATGAAGGCGTGGATGGACAGATGAATCGCTCTCCTTCTTGCCCCTTTATCTTCTTCCTCTTCCTGTCTCTCTTTTCTGACCCCTGCAGCCAGTGGCCCACAGTTGAGTCCACTGAGTGTGTCCATATCTACGGATCCCTGCGTTAATGTCCGTCAAGGCCAGGGCAAGCGCTCGACCCTGCTCAGACCCCAGCCGAGCCCATCCCAGCCCAGACCACCACCACCATCCATTATGCAGCCAATAGTCCCCAGCTGCAGCCCTCATACATCTCTATTCCCCCCTACATTTGCTTCCCTCGCTCGCCTACTCTCTCTCCCTGTGTCGTGTTTAGTTGTTCACTCGCTCGTTCAGACACTCAATCAACCATGAGGCGGACAGTCAGCCATCAGCCTCACAGTCATGCAGAACACATAAAACCGCCAGCCGTGTACTCTGTTATTTAAGTGATAGACTGAATTGAGTTTTAATTGAATTTAGATACATCCTCATAATTGCTGACAATCATTACACAAGATATTTACAGTCATTATGAAATATTACAATTGGAATTTACAGAAACTTTGTACAAAATATGCCTGACTTCAATGCCTGGATATCGGGGTCCTTGTTAAGTCGTTTCTGGAGAACAAAACATTGACCCAAAAGTCACTGGTGTCTGGAAGTGCTTTAGTATCAGCAAGTAGATGCTTTTAAAGTCCTTTAAAAAGAAATAAAAGAGAGAAAAGTCCAAAAAAGTACAGAGTCAGCAAAGTTGTGAATTGTGTTTTCTTTTTTTACCTCAGGTAAATTGCTCTTTTCTCTTTTTTTTTGACTGAATGGAACATTTGATCTGTAATTCAACTGCAAAAACAACAACAGAGAACCATTTAAATAGAATAAATTTGTAATATTTACACAATAATGTGAGTATTGATTTATAAAAATGAATCTTCTCTTTTTCTTTAAACATGATTTATGTTTATCTACAGTTTTTTCAAAACAGAAACCTAATCACAATGGAACGTCATCATACTTCTATCATTCAATTCTACTGATAATGATGATTGTGGATTACCATATTTATGCAGCAACTCTGGTTGCAATGAAACTCAGCTCACCTATCAGCAAAGTTCTTACACCAGCTTAAGTTGTGTTAAAGCCTTTCTCCGCCTCGGAAGCTCCTCACACGATGGCAGAAAGTAAGGAGGAGTCAAATGTTCTCTTAAAAAAAACAAAAATAACCACGTGGTGAAATGGGCTTGATTCTGTCAGCACAGCAAAAAGCAAAAACATAAACTTGACCAAAGTTTCAGTGTCCAACAGTCCCGCTCTTTCACTGGATAATTAAGGACCTTCAACAAACGAGGAAGCATTTTATGTTCAGCATTAGCCCCGAAGGATGTTGTCCATAGAATAGGTCGCCCCCTGCTGTCCACCTGTTGTAATCCAGCGATGCTCAAAACCATCCACCCAGGTGGGCTGTGCCAAACCAAAGCTGCAGAATGGTAACTGACAGACCAACCTCAAATAGTAAAACGAAAAAGGCTTTGCGCTCCATCGTCATGATGACCGAGATGCAAATGAAATCAAACATAAGCATGCTTTTAAAGGATGTTTTTGATATACAGTAATTATAGGAAAATAGACTATCAAGGATGACTCCTTTAAAATCATTTATAAAGCTTTCCTGGATGCAGACAGCTCGGCTACGAAGTAAATAGATACTAAACAAAACAAATCCTTAAAGTATATGCAAACACAAGCATAAATATTTGATCCACAGAGAGTAAGCTACAAATGACAAATATTAGTGATATATTGAAATTCTGGAACAGGCACCATTTCTGTCTTTTTAAAACTTGCTCTTCTTTTTCGAGTGTTTGTCAGTCGTTTTAAGGTGTTTCCCAGATCCTAAAAAAGTCACTGCTGACTGAAATGTTGGGTGCTGCTGCAGTCCATCCAAAAGTCTTTTTGCATTCTCCTCTCTTTTTTCTAAAATGAACCAGCTAAAAACGTTGGTGCACTGTTCATCTCTCATTCTCTCACCACTCACATCATCGCTCACCGCTCCTTCTTTATTTCTCTCACGTCCCCTAAAACCCTGTCTCCCTTCCCCTCCCCCCTTCTTTGCATTGCCGCCATTAGGTGGCCACCTGGACGCTGCCGGGTTTAATGGACGTAGTAGAGCCAGTAGACCACGTTGAAGAAGGAGAAGACGGTGGGGAAGATCATCCTGGACCACTTGTCAATAGAGTTCACGTCGGACAGGTCTGGGATGTTCACCTTGAGCTGGGAGGCCCGTCTCCGTAGGCGAGACTTCTTCTGGGCGTGGCGCTCCAAGGCGCTGTGGCCATAGTTCTGGCGGGCCATGGCTGCCCTGCGGTACTGCAGCGTCGAGCTATCATAGGCCAGCATGGTGTTGCGGGGGTCGCCGGGTGCTCCCAGGCCCCGGGACATATCCCCGGCACCACCCATCTCATTCTTAATTTCCAAGCTGCTGAACAGCATGTTGTCATCAGGAGTCATCTGGATGGAAAAACAGGTGGAGCCATGAGAAGTTACTGCCAAAGGGAAATCTTAGAATGTATTTAAATTCAAACTAAGTCTAGTCAAACTATAAACAAGTATAGCTATGATGATCTTAATACTAATTCACTGTGTAAAAAATACTGATGAGGTGCTAGAATGGGCAATGTAAATGAGTCAAAAAGTGTTACTTACATGAAGAATATTTTAAGCACTTAAAAGTAAATTATTGATCATCTGTCAATACATATCTAAGTGATAATACGACCACAAGACTATGAGGTAACATTCCTGGAGAAGCACAACGCACTCGACAAACTAATTATCATGGAGAAATCTTCATTGTCATCTCAGAATTTCAACCAGAGTTTGGTTAAAATTCTGTCGATTCACAAGACAAACTGAATAAAAAAGAAGAAAGCAAAGGAAACAAAATGTGACAGGAGAAGGTTGAGAGAAAGTAGTAAAGGACTTTGCAAAAATGGAGGAGAGGCTAAAAAGGTTCGGGGCAGGTCAGGAAAGACGGTGTGGAAAGTGCATTCGGATCAACATTTCTTCATCCATAGCCTGACTTCTGAGGAAAAACCAGGCTTAAATCCAATCCTGTCCCGCTGCAAATGGAGCCCATTTGTATTTTGTTGGGTTTATGAAGCGAGGCCACTTTGTTGGCACTATTCATCAAACTACAAATGATCTCTTTCTCTTATCTCACAATCCTTTTTTTCAATTTCTTCACTTAGTTGTAAGAGATTCACCAATTGGCTTTGAGATAAATGATATTACCTTCAGAGAAGTAACTGATATTTTCTCTTTTTTCTTTTCTTCTTGCCATATTTGTCAGTTCCCAGTAATTTAGATGCACAGCCCAAGTCAAGATTAAATAAATGCCTGCAGAAATCAAACTGCTAAGCTATGTTTGTCAGGAAAATGCATGAAGAGCAAACCAAGAGAGGGAAAAACACAATGGTGGGAGTGATGATCAAAGTTGCCTTAAAAATCTATAGAAATCAAAGAAATGCACAAAAACTACAGCATTTTCCTCTGATCGGGGTTGATTCAGATTGATGACATTGTTAGTTTTGACTTTCAAAACCTCCAGTACCTTATTTCTTTGCTCGCCTAGTCCTAATGCGGCATCGTCCACAAAGATGGGATCCCACATCGAGTCATATGCGTCAATTTCCCTCTGTTTCATTCTGGCATACAGAGTATCATCTCTCTGAACTACATTTCCCACCAGCCACTGCAAGCATACAAAATCAGCACTGTTACTTTGGGGAAATCGTAGCTTGCCACACTTAGAAGAAAAGGGTGTTTTATTTTTATGTTGCTGTTGTTCCTGCAACTTTAGCAGCTGAGTCAGATTTAAAGGGAAGGCTGTGGCACCGAGATTTTTCCCAGGCGCCTTGCCCTTTGAGAGACACAGAAATATGGAGATAAAGTAAAAGCCAGTCATTGCTTTTGCATTCACTCTTTCAGATCCTAATCGGAGTAATAAAGTTGATACAAAAGGCTAAACCAGTGAGAAACGGAGAGCTAGAGCAGGAGTAAAGAGTGCTGATAAAGGTAATCAAGCATTGATCACAGCATCACATTGACCTTGAGAGGAGAAGAAGTTATTTCCTGCCACAGAAACAAACAGACACATTTACTGACACAGCACAGATACCTCTAGAGGAAGTTCCCCTGCACATGTACCTTGCTGGGGTCGGGTCTCAGCTTCTCGTTATTGGCTGTGGCCAATTTCTCAGCCGCCTTCTTCTGCCGCTGGGGGCCCTGGCCGAAGAAGATGTAGTTGACAAAGGCGTACTCCAGCAGGGCCAGGAAGACAAACACAAAGCAGCCCATCAGGTACATGTCAATAGCCTTCACGTAGGGGATCTTTGGAAGCGTCTCTCGCAAGTGGGTGTTGATGGTGGTCATGGTCAGCACCGTAGTGATCCCTGGAAGTCAGCAGAGTCACGTGTTCAGAGAGAAAGTCACATTTTTAGACTGTAAAAATCTTATATTACATTCTAGTTATACTGGCTTTTACGGATGTTGATGAAATTCATGTTCAGCCATTCATGGTCTCGAAAGGATGGATCCAAATGAACTCTGTGATCAACTGACGTCACATTTGGTTGGAGAAAAGTTTTTTATCGACCAATTGCTTTTGTCATGAATTGCTTGTTGAGTGTTAGTACAAACATTCATGTCCCCCTGAGGATGAGTCATGTCAATTTTAGTGGAAAAATATTGTCCAATCCCCTTGACACATACAGCAGATGTTAACTTACAACAAAGACTGTGAACCCATATGGATAAAAAGAACACTCTAAGCCTCCTGAGACTGAAACTGTGTGTGTGTGTGTGTTTATGTTTGCTCCATGAGTAAGGTTTGTATCTGATCCTGAATCCAAATGGACACAGAACAAACTGTAGGCGATATGAAAAAAGCCCAGTGTCACTGTTAACATCTGCTATTAGTCACAGCACGATTCACCTGTTTTTTGTTTTTTTGACATGCACACATTGTGTTTGATACATTAGTCATCTGCATGCACAATCTGCATTTGGTCAGATTCACACGTGTTATAAATAACCCAGCAGCCAGCAGTGCCACTGTAGCGAGGAGCCTCATCTCTCACTGGCTGCACTCACTTGCTGCACGTTCTCAGGACGCTGAGAAAGGACATATCTTTAAATCACGTTATCCTGCGAATGCACCGTCTGGGACTCCAACCCGCATGTGTCCCACTTCACAAAACAAATGGTGTGTGACAACAAACGACGAACATAAAGCTCAGAGCCATTTCCTTTGCTGCTCTGCGCTGTCATACCCAAGTTAAAGGGAGCTTTGTGGCATTTCATTTTAGTATCAGTGGTAGTTTGACATTGGTGAAAAAGCATTGACTCTAATGTGTTAGGTGCATTGAAGCAAATGTTGCCACTTTTCATCCGGCTGTAATTTACTCGGATGTGGCTCTCATAAGCTGGGTTCTCCGGCCAATGAGAGCCTCCGATAGACAGACAGCCAGAGAGAAAGACAACACGCTTCAAGGTCGAGCTGCAGCGGTTCCCGCTCTGCATGAGTCACACATATAGTCATCTCTGAACAACAGACATTTAGCCAGGCAGCCTATCACACACTGCTATCATTCACGTGCTCAGAGCTAATGAGAAAAATAGTAAATGCTGGAAAGATGAAGAGTCCAAATAGAGACCAGGCACAAGACAAGACCCGGTAACATGTGGATGTGAAGCCACTTTACATGTGAAAGGCCCAGTGAACATTAAACGGCTCTTTTTATGGTCTGTTATCATTTAGCTTTGGGTTATTTCCCTGGGCCACTGTTCTGCAGCGGCGAGGCAATCCTACCCAGGGCCACTCTGGCAGCTGAGGCATCGTAGTTGATCCAGAAGGAGACCCAGGAGAGGATGGTAATCAGGATGGAAGGCATGTATGTCTGCAGGATGAAGTAACCAATGTTCCTCTTCAGTTTGAAGCTGAGGGACAGGCGGGGGTAGGAACCTGAAGGAGGCACATGGAGATAGAAAAATGGGATAGAAATAGATTTTCCTCAATGACACCCACTAAAAGCTATATTTTCCTTGACACGAGGGAGCCTGACATATCCGTCTCCAATACTGACATCTTTTTGCGTGCATGTGTTTTAATGTAAAAAAGAAGAGCAGGTCATATGCATTGTTTAAAATAAATGTCCCCTTTTCAAATAAACTGTTATTAATGCAACATGAACACCTGCTAACGCAAATCAAAAGAACAAGATAGGAAGATCACTGATATTTACCTGTTGAGAAGACCACGTTCTTAGAGATGAGTTTATAGTCGACGATAGAAAACTGAGGCAGCTCTATTCTGTCGACTCCAGACACCGCTCCTTCTCCACCGCGCCAATAAAACTCAATATCATCTGTGGTGTAGCCATCTGCAGAGGAGGAGAACCCATATCCAGGATACTTAGAGAAACATTATCATGGTCCATTAATGGTCTGTAATACATCATAACGTAGTGCAGCAGTGTTAGATATCAACGCCGGTTAATTTTAGACCATTCACAACAAATAGGCCTTTTTCTTTGGAGCATTTCCCAACACAAAGCAGATCTTTGTGATCAAAACACGATCAACATGCCAAGTCGGATTGTTTTCATTATAATAGAGAATATATATATATAATATTTGTGGAGTTGAATGTTCTCCCTGTGTCTGTGGGAGTTTTCCTTGGGTACTCCACCTTCCTCCTATAGTCCAAATACATTAAGATTAGGGATTTTTGTTAATTGGAGACTCTAAATTGTCTATAGGTTGTTCGGGGATACCAGTGACATGTCCAGGATGTACCCTGCCTCACACCCAATGACAGCTGGGATTGGCTCCAGCTCCCCCCCGGCCCCTCAAAGGATAAGCGGTATAGATAATGGGTAGAATATTTGTATCTTTGTCTTTTCTGGGAATAGTTTGTACTAATGTAATGTATGAGACTGTTACATTTTCACATAATGTATAGTGTGTCATATATGTTTTGTATGCTGAAGCAGAATTTCAACTTCCACACTGCACAATAAAAAAAGAAGTAACTATAATGAATATAAAAGACTAACAAATGTTAAGAGCAGCTGCATCCCTCTGTCTGCAAAATCAGGTCAGTCTTCCATCTTGAAGCACGTTTATATTGGGAATAACCCATTCTGCTTTAAAGCTACACACCACCGCCAGCAGCAGAGATTTGGAGCATGATGTGTTTCGTGCCCATGGATGGAAAGTTGCAGTCAGGGGACTCCAGTGTTCCATCTCCCTCCGCTGGGTTCTACATTGTCTGCCTCACACTCCAAAATAGACACCGTAACCTATTCAGATGTGTTAAATAATTAAATTCAGAGGCTTTGATTTTTAAAAATTAACACATAATTCCTGCTGCCGTGGCGTTGACATTCAAAAGGAAGCTGTACACGGTGTTAATGTTGGGTTTTTACTGTTTGGACGGGAGGCTAACTTCACCCATGGGCGGTTATTTCTTTGCACTACAACTTGACGGCGGAGGAAAAGCATAGGTTCTACTAATGATAACAACAATTGGTTTGTTCCATATGAACCTGCATGGACGACACAAGGACCACGACAATAAAGACGGCCCATAAAGCAGGGGCGCGTTGCAGCCAAGGGGGGGGAATGGCCCAAGCTGAAGCCTTATTGGGCCCCTGAAATGCCCCGGTCCTGTCAGTAATCTTTCTCAATTTTTTGTCACTTAATAACAATACTTACAATAAATATTAAATTTTTATGAAGAACCCAATATGCATGAACAATTTTCAGAATATTTACAGTGCTGTGTGTCTTGGAATCAAAGTAAAAGAGTTAACAGTAATTATATTCACAACAAATCACATGTAACAAATCATTGTGTTATCCCATCTCACTAGAATGTCTGACTTAACCTGTGGCTCTCTGCTCAGTGCCCGTATGCACAGCGATAAGCAAACACAATAAAACCAATCCCTGCTTTTAACGTTGTGGCTCATATTGTATTTTCTGTCTCCTTGTGTTATTCGTGTGGGACTAACTCAGCCCAGGATGAGTGCACTGATGACACCTGCCTGAAAACTTCCAGAGACGATGGTGAAGAACTAATAAGGGAGCTAAAAAAAACGGTTTCTGTGTTTTATTTCACCCTAGCAGGAGAATGCAAAAATAAAAATAGTAAGATTGTTGATGATTTGGAAACCATTTACAGTGTTTGTCTGTGTGATGGGAGCTCCACTGTTGTTAGAAAACTATTAGAAAAAGTTGTATTCACATTTTGCAGGAAACTCTAATGAATAGCCATGATCCGTTACTAATGGCCAATAAAAACAGTGGACTGGCTAACTGGCTAGCCCCGGACGTTACAGCAGAGACAGCAAAGCCACAGGTAAAGCAGATATGACAGAACTAAAAGGCGACAAAATGAAACCCCCCATTACCTTGAACAACATTGTGGATTTCTCTGGGTTTGAACATTGTTAGAAACATTTTTGATCATGTTAGTAAACTCAACTAAATATACAACATTGATCTGGTTGTATTTAGACAATATAATTAAGAACGATTACACATTACATCTTTATGTTGCTAAAAGCTTCACTGCCCAAGCGCTATAGGAAATGATTTAGCCTTTTTATAAATAAGGGACAGTAAATATATATTTGTGTTCTATATATTAAGACCAATTACCTGATCAGTGTGTGTGTGTGTATTTGCATGTCTATGTGTGCAATGGATCCCTGGTATTGGAGGGGAAGAAGAATCAATGATTGCTCAGCCTGAGCAATATGAGGCCAGTGGCCTGAGTCACAGCAGTGAGCTGCTGATGTATCAGAGGATCTGGGGTTTTAAAGCTTGTGTCTGTTAAAAATGCATCAAGTTTATTAAGGGAAGTGAGAGTTCTCTGGGCTCATTAGTGTGAATAAAATAGCATGCTCTGGCATGCAGTGATTCCAGTGTTAAAACCGTTGCCAGTTAATCCATATGAGAGCAGATACTGCTTGGTGATCAAAACTGGAGCTGTGTGCGTGTGTGTGTGCGTGTTAGTGTGTGTGTGTGTGTGTGTGTGTGTGTGTGTGTGTGTGTGTGTGTGTGTGTGTGTGTGTGTGTGTGTGTGTGTGTGTGCTGCCTGAGCGAGAAGGAGGAGAAAAAACGAGAGTATGAGTGATGGTGAGAGAGATAAAAAAGATTTGGAGGAAAACAGAAGAGGATGAGACTGTGCAAAGAAACAGGAGGAGGAATGAAGAGAGGAGTAGCGAGAGGTGGTTCTGACCCGCACTGTTTTTGTGCTGCTTAATGCTGCTGGCAATAGTGTGATCAAACCCAGGAAAGACTCAGCCCTACACCACATCCCAGCCCCATAATCCTTTTCTCAGGGGACCCAGATAAAACACGCGGAGGACCTCATCTTTCTCTCTCATGTTCCTCCACACTCCCTCCCTCCCTTGACTCGAGAACACCGGATCACGTACAATTACAAACTCCATGTGAAATGAGCTCTTTGTAGCGCACAAACATGGAGGCAGTTTCGGGAGAAAGCAGCACACAACAGCCACAATCAGCACAGCCCCTGAAACGCTGGACCTAATCAGGCTCCTCCATGCCTTGGGAAGCTGTTGCAGCTGGAGTTGAATTAATTAGGCGGGATGTTATCAGTCAGCGAGCCATTAGTGATGTTCCTCTTCTCGATGCGTATCTCTTGATGTCTCATCAGCCTTTCTCAGCATTTTACATGCAGCCTTATCTACCTTCCCTCTACCTCGCCGCCACTGGACCGGCAGACTGTTTTCAGACCAGACTCCAGGGCTGCGTGTGTATGTGGGATCTGTTTAAGTTCTACGTTCATGTGTGGGCGTGAGGGCTGGTTGTCAGGGACAACGGTACTTACAGCTTTCGATCTCCAGGGTACAGTTCTGCTCGTCTAGAGGGTAGCGACGCAGGTCCATCATGCAGGCTGCAGTGGTGGTGATCCTACAGAGGCAGAGTGGGGTGAGAAAATACAGGGTTCATCATCAGAGAGCCGGATGAGGCCGCCAGGATCTGCCCCTTTCATTTTATTCGACCTTCACGCAAAAGTGCTATACACACATCAAAGCAGGATATTAAAGAGCAAACATGAAACTCTAAAAACAACTGGGTTAAATAGAAAAACCTCATCTCATCAAATGCCATTTTTCAAATCTTAGAAAAATATCAGAGTAGACGTTTTTAATCAAAGAAAAGTAAATAATATGATGGACCTGCAGCTTTGCTCCGTCTGCCCGTTTAAAATGTATTTCTTGTTTTAAGGATCTCAAAAGAGACGTCCTGCTGATCCCTGCTTTTCCTTAAAACTCCCCCTCTTTTATGTCATACCCCCTCTCGACTGGACCCTCACTCCAGCTCTTGGCACTGGCCTACAAAACTGCAAAGAAGAAAACTTGTCCCTCTTCACTCACATTCAGCCTGAGATACCAGTTTGTTGCTGGTTTGATGCCCCCCCTCACAGTTTTATCCCTTTTAACCTCATCTTTTACCCTGTTGCTCAAATGTTAGATTTTTTCTTCTTTGTGCTCTGCTCACAAGTAGAAAGGACATTCTGACCAAGACTTATTAGCTGTTTCAAAATAAAGGGTTACAGAATAGAAAATAATATGAATTTACCTGCCAGCTATTTTTGTATTTTACAAGCAAAATATTTTCTTCTCCATCAAAACATTTAAATTGCGATATGAAATCTGCCTTTTATTATTAATTTGCTGTATTTTAATCACTTCCACAGTCCAGAGCAGGTTATAAGTCCAAAAATAAATAATGACTATAACAAATAATAAGTACATAATATGTATATTTATAGTTTAATTTTCAAATCATAAAAAGATAGAGTAAGACCAGGGTTTAAAGAGCCACTGAGTGTTACACACACGACAAGTTGGCCAGAGCTGAGACAGACTGGCACCCGGCCATGCCAAACCCCCGAGGCCATCTGAGAGAGACGGGGACTAAATCTATAACATCCAAGACTGGTAAGACACACACACACACACGAACACACACACACACACACACACACACACACACACACACACACACACACACACACACACTCTGATTGATATAAAATATGATAGCATCATGCAACCATTAACAATAATAGCAGCCTGTGGGAAAAAAATCCAGGTTGAAGTATTTGTCGTGACCTTGGGTTTTGTCTTGTCTTGTTACTATCAGTTCATCAGTTTACTGCTTTAATGGTACATCCATTTATTCATGACACAGATACTGGTCTGTGAGCAATCTGACCTCGACCAACCAATGGAAGTAGTAGTAAATTGATGACACCAAATAAAAAATTTAAAAGAAGTAACAGGATATTTTGTATGTATTTTGATCCCTAAAAGACTTTATTTTAAGTAAAAGGATTCTGCTATGGCATCAGCTCAATTTGTTTCTATTAACAATCAAGTTGTTAAAAGAATTGTGTCTTTATTATGAAAATCGCTGTTTTGTAAGATGATACTCAGTAAAAACCACTTGGTGTTGATTGGAACAGTTTTGGCTTTCAGGGTTTTGATATTTTTGAAATACTCACACAGTACTAATGCATAATGATATAATCTATTTTCTGGAAACATCAAATGCGAACGTTTAAATAGTAAAAACCCGACTGTCGGTTTTTGGTTAATCTAGAAAAGTAAATAGCCTACTTTACAAATCAAGGTACCTTATCCTTGTTTAAAAAAATATGTATAACATCAATATTGTGTGGTATTATTTAACACAATCACCTAATCATTGTGTTAAATTATAATGGGATATTGAAAGGGTTGCTACCATTGTTTGTAAAATGAAAGACACAACAACACTGTAAAGATTACTGTATATTGATATATGTATATATGTGTGTGTGTGTGTGGATGTGTTGCTGTGTGTTTGTGCGGGTCCAAAAATATAATATATATAAATATTGGGTCTGTGTGCATTTTAGAAATTATTCAAACGCCTTCCAAACTTATAGCTATAAATAAGAATAAACTGTTCATTGAGCGGTAAAACACTAAATCACAATATCGTTCCTCTCGTAGCTTCAGCTCATCCTGAAGAGTGCTTTGTCTTTAATAATTGAGAGCAAAGTTTATTTGAAATCCTTCTACATAAGACTTGCAGTTCCCCTGGGCCCAGCCTGGCAAGTTGGGGATTTCATTTGTAGATGTAGAGATGCAGTCTCTCTCTCTCTCTTTTCTCTCTCTCTCTCTCTCTCTCTCTCTCTCTCTCTCTCTCTCTCTCTCTCTCTCTCTCTCTCTCTCTCTCTCTCTCTCTCTCTCTCTCTCTCTCTCTCTCTCTCTCTCTCTCTCTCTCTGTCTTCTCTCTCTCTCTCTCTGTCTCCCCTCTCTCTTCTCCCTCTCTTCTCTCTCTCTGTCTCTCTCTCTGTCTTCTCTCTCTCTTCTCTCTCAGCCTCTCCTTTTTCTTGTTCTCCGGGCTCTTATGTAAGAGCCAGTTAGCAGGGCCATGGTGCACTGGGGGATTAACACAGGAGTCTAATTTCTGTCCTAGTTTACCTCTTCTATGGCCCCAACTTACTGGGGATGTTTCGCTCGCCCAGAAAGTCACTCATCACTCACCGTCATCACCACCACTAAATCATGGAGGTGGCAGAGGAAGCGCAGGGGAAAAGTGGAAATGAGGCCAAAATGGCAGGGGTAAAAATAACAGCCTATTTATAGCCCACCTACATCGTCAGCAGAAGTCTCCGAGCTTTTTTGTCTGAAACTCTGCATCACTGATCAAGAGCAGCTACACTGCATCCGCCGGCCTGCCTAATGTGTCCAATTCCCACGCAAAACAACAAATAAACAGCTAGTGAGGAGCAAGGAGGAGAGATGGGTGAGGAATTTTCTGCATGATTCCCTCCCTGTCTTCACCTCTCCTCCTCCTCCTCCTCATCGTCATCTTCGCTGCAGCTAAATTCTGCCGTGGACCTCTGCAGCAGCAGCAGCAGCAGCAGCAGCAGCAGCATTAGGAGCAGTGATCATGAAGCACAGGTCCCTCTCTCTCATCCCAACCTGCCGGAGGAGAGGCCACGCTCTGGCAGATTCAAACACGCTACATTTGCTCTGTGCCGGAGCTAATAGGACACAGAGTTCCAAAAAAAAGGGCTGTTTTGTGTTTTTTTCTCTCAACTTCCCCATGCGTGTTCCCTCACAGTTCAGGTCAGGCTGTGTATGTGTGTGTGTGTGTGTGTGTGTGTGTGTGTGTGTGTGTGTGTGTGTGTGTGTGTGTGTGTGTGTGTGTGTGGACCCCCCTAAGGGCAGCCTGTGCACCTTTATTCCGAATGACCTTGTTTATGGACATAACACAACCACCACGAGTTCCCAGACAGAATCTCATTTCGAGGGAGCTTCTCTGCAGAGACCCGATGTTTTTTTTTTTGCAAGCAGGTTAAAAACCTGTGCAGCCTTTAATTAAACTCACACATTAGCACCTCGGCATTGTGGGGAAGTTAGAAGTTATATTAAGATGGAGAAGCTCCCTCCATTTTGGATAGAGAGGCCGTGTTGAGCTGAGGAAACATGGCACGTAGGACTGTCTCTCTCTCTGCTCAGGCACTGTTGCCAAATTTGAAAAAAAATAAAATGACTGCACTGGTTCAACAAAGAGGCTCATGTGTAGCCTCCAAATCAAAGAGGTTCCTTCATTCCAACATGCAGGTGCACATTCAAACAACACACAACACACAAAGCGTCCTGCCTGATCCGGGCTTTGAGAGGAAGATGGATAACATTGTAGGTGAAGCTAAAGCAAGTATTGATGGTATTGAGAGAAATAAGGGGGCTTATTTAAATCCCTCTCTCCCTCCACCCAGCAGCTTTCTCCTCCTGGCCATGCGATGTCATCTATTGAGCTGCATAGTGGAACACTCCTCGCCCTGACAAAGGAGGACGTCAGTCTCCCAAGCACAAGGATGTGTCCTCTCACGAAAGGAGCCACAATACTCAAAGAGAGAGGAGGGGGCAGAAGAGAGAGAGAGTGAGAGAGAGAGGGGAGGGACAAGGGAGAATCCTAATAATTTCTCCATTTTGAATGAAGTCTGACCTTCACGTCTCTTTCTTTCCTTTCTGGTTCTCCCTCTTCCCTCAGTCCCTCTCTGTGAATTTTGAGCGACATGCATCAGGAGTCATGCACTCAATTTCTCCCTCTCTCTCTTTCTTCCGGCATAAAATGAAAACCTAAGTGGGGTTTGTGTGTTCTCTGTTGTGTGTGAGTGTGTATGTGAGCGTGTGTGTGTGTGTGTGTGTGTGTGTGTGTGTGTGTGTGTGTATTTGAGCGTGTGTGTGTGTGTTACTGCAGCCCGGGTAGTATGTGTGTTATTGGCTGAGCCTTTTCAGGGGCTGGGTAATTAGATCAGACTGCCTCTCCCCGAGAGTCAGACCGAGCTCCAAAGTGACAGTTGGGAGCACTGTTGTAATTTTCTGCTCCTCCTGATAATTGAAGACCGTGGATTTTGGCAGGACTGGGATGCACTGAATACTCAGGGAATAAAGAGTAAACAACACCCTCACCCTTCCTCCTCCACGTGCACCCCAAAAATAACACTCGCCCACTTACAAACACCCACACACAGACACCGATCCTACACAGACTCACAAACACACACACACACGTCTCTTGCAAACTAAAAGACGCTCTTATCTATTGGTGGTCCCCGGATACAGTGTTAGCTGTTTTCAGTTAGTTCAGTACAAATCCACTTTCACCTCTGAGGCCATTTATATGTTTACTTTTACCACTTATTATGCAACAATTTAGCGAGACAACAACGCACCTTATGGTTCCACATCTGCACGAGTATTTAAGGTTCAAAAGAAGGCAGACAACCAGTGAAACAATGCAGAAGACTTAATTCTAAAATTGTTTTATCATGTCATTAAAAAACACCAAACTCAAAGTGAATGTAAATCGTTAAAAGGCAAGACATAAGTCTGGTTTGGGGAGAACAGTGTGTCTTGGTTTGCAATTCAAAGTGTAGTCCAACATATCCTGACTTTAGCCACCCCGCCCTAGGTCACTATGATGTCATCAGGGTCATTTTTGGAGGTCAAGATCCTCCAGACACAGAACACAATTATATGACTGAAACTGTTTTATGATGAGCAGTAAACTAACTCTGACATAAAGTTAGCGTGGTGCTGCTTTAATGTTTGTCTCCATGAAAAATGAAGACTTTTTTTTATGCTTTCACTACTTTTTGGCAGAAGATTTTGTATTTTAAACTCAACATCACCATTCACAGATCCAACATGTAAAACATATGATTAAAAATAAGATAAAATAGAATTCTTGATTTTCCACTCGGCTACTAGCAGAATAAATATATACACAGAATATACAATTTATATATAATTGAATGTCACTAAATCAGACAATAGAATGGTACTCAGAGAGCTCATACCTTCACTTAGACCAAACAGTCACCTCATGACACCACATTAAAATTCATCCGTTCCGGAATTTTATTTGGATCTGCAACCAAATTTCCCACATTCAAAAATATCAGTCTTCTTAACGTGCTAAATTTTCCCATTAAGTTCCATTAATAATTCTCTCAAAATGTGGAAATATCTCAGAATGTTAAAGAAGGTGGATAACAATTCCTGGATCTGCACCCAAATTCTATTGGTTCCTCCCTGACCCATATCACATTCTTCCACATTGTTTTTGGAAATCCATCATGTTGTTTTTGTGTAATCCCGCTAACTAACAAACAGGCACTCAGGATGGGTCTCTGAAAGGACATGTGTGTTCACACACATCTTGTTGTTCTGTTGAAGACGCTGTGTCTCCTCTCACTTAGCCATCTCCTCCACTTCCACTAAAGCCCTGCTGTTGCAACCAGCCGGCCCGTCTCTACACGTATGTGTCAGCGTGCTCACAGTGCACAGGCATCTGGCCGGGCTGACTCTGACAGCAGCTAGTGTCTGGACTTGCTAGCATCAAATAAAACCTGGACCAAACCCACGAACCAAATAATGGAGGAGCCGGCAGGCACCGGCACAGACAAGGACAACGTATCGGAGGTAACAACCTCATCTCTCTGCTGCACGCACACCCTCAAATTTTACAACAACCCTACTACTGCCCTCATTGCTTTTTGGGTGTGTGTGTGTTGGGCTTGAGTCACAGCATTATAAATGACATTTTGTAAGTGTTGAAACAAAATGTAGTGATGAATAATCTGGTGCAGTGCAGATACTTAAATTTTTTAAGCAGTCTTTGCGCAAGACGGACATTTCAGTCTAGAGAGAGAATGAGTGAATGCTGCAACATCTTGAATTAGCAACAATAATCTCATCTTTTAAATACGGACACTAATCTCAGATCATTAGCGTGCAAATGCACACACACAATACACACACACACACTGAAACAGACACACACACACACTCAAAGAGGAGGCGACAGATCAGAGGAGGCAGCAGTACAGTGATGGACGGGCTGTGCTAGCCTGTGCAGTCAAATACGCCACATCAGTGCAAATACAGATTCAGTGTTTGTTGTATTGAACTGCTACATTATTGATTATAAGATATCAATTATGGATGACAGTCTCCTCAGAGGCATCACAGTCCAACAGCACAAAGAGATGTCTTGTAGACGGGCTGAACCATCCTGCAGAATCACACTCAGCTTGGCTGTTGGTACCACCCTGCTCCATTATTGATCACAGCCATTCAATTATTGACACATATGGTCATGAGGGGACGTGGAAGACTTAAATATGAAGGTAAAGACCTCCTATATACAGCTGTTAAAGAAAACGGGCTTTGTTGCATGCACTAAGTCATTTCTGAAAATGGGAACATCGCGAAAGGCAAAAAAGAAACCATGCTGATTCCTGACTATTAACTGACAGAAGTCTTGTCTGTTTCACAGCTAGAACACAAGACTGGTGGTATTTTTTATTCCATTTGTCTATAATGAGCATAAGATGCTAAGTTCTGGAAATATTTAGCATACACATTCATATCCTAGATCCAAGACCAAGCATTAACTAGTGCTCCTATCCAGGATCTGAGAACTTACACAAGCACGGAACACAGAATACATCCATAATAATACATTTTCATTTTAAAGGACTATTATGCAGATTTTAGTGGCATCTAGCAAAAGGAGTGAGCTCCTCAATTCTCCCTTTACACGTTAGTAGGATAAACTACATTGACAACTAACAATAAAACACAAACGGACTCTATCTTGAGCCAGACTTGGATTTGTGTGCTCTGGGCTACTGTAGAAACACGGCAGGTGCTAGGGCTGCCTCTAGATCCCTCTTCATCCAATACACAGGTTTGATTAATCAGGGAAATCTCGCTGCTAGAAGAGTGATATACATATATATATATATATATATATGTATTTATGTATATATTGCATTACACTTAAGCTGCATTGTAAATGTATTCCCTTTTTTAACATTTTAATTAAATTATAAAGTTTTGATTTGCTTTTACTCTTTTTAAATCCTATATGTATGAGTGTTGCATTATATAGCCTTGTGCCTTATCTTGTCATGATGCCTTTCTTATCTATAATGTAAATGTTCATGTTGTTTAAAGGTGCTTTACAAACAAACGCTGCCTTGTCCTGTTATTCTTCTTTAAAACCTGTCAATCATCTCATAAATCTTCTGCCTTCCAAACCCTTTGGCTGTAAAATCCTGATATAAACTAATTTATTTTTAAACGCACCCTTTATCTGTAATTGTCCTTTCTTGAAATTTCATCTCTTAACTGTTTTTTCAAGCCAACACTTAACTTCATTTTCTTGCTCATCTTAATTTTTTCTTGGCAAAGCTGGATTTTTGAAGTCAACCTGACTGCACGTTTCCCATTAGGATCATTTTAGCAATGTCAGTTTTGTTCCCAGATCTTAAATGCAGCAGCTACCAAATTGTAGAAAAACACAATAATCTTTTGGTCAAAGGATACTGTGTCAGTAAAACTAAGGGCCCTGATTGTTCTTATTCTAAATTCCATTTAAAATAAAGCCTGGGTCAAATATGATGCATCAAGTGCAATCACATACATTTATTATGCCATTTCATTAATTATGACATCACAGGATAAGCAGATGTAAAAGTCGTACCTGAGTCCGTAAAGCACCGTGCCGTCAGGGTGGAGACGGATCATCCTGTTCTTGACCGTGACCCCGTGGACAAAGGACTTCTTGTCGTTAAGGAAGTAGGTGTCGGGGACCCACAGCGAATCCGCCACTCTGTTATCCAGAGTCAGGTTGTAGGCTATCTCAGAGTAGGACAGACGCTTGTCCCGCCATGCTTGCTGGAAGTACATCGTCAAGGTGTAGTCCTGTAGGACGGAGAAGGGGAGAACATATAGTGAAGATCCCAGTGCAGGCAACGAGAAACTAAGAATCAGCAATGCAGGAGTTTATTGTGCTTTAAAGGAGACATATTGTTCTTCTTCAGATTTTAGCTTTCCCCCTCTCCCCCAACAGAAAACACTGCTCCTGAAAAGTCTTGTCTGGACGATACTTCCGGGGTTTTGTGATGTCACATAATATCACGATGCAGTTTGCATAACGCACGGCCAGTCCAGCTGAAGAAAGAGCAGAGGCTAGTATTTCGTACACATGTCGTTAGCGCTTGACCAATCACGACAGAGTGGCCCAGCTAGCCAATCACAGCAGACTGGGCTTCATCAGGAGTAAGGTCTTCAAGTGACAGAAGCTGAAACCAGACAGGTGCTGAGACGAGGAGCTGCAGCCATGGACACTCGGAGGAAAGTGATGTGTTTTCTAAGCATGTAAACCGTTTCAAGTAATAACCCAAAATCAAATTATGAAGCTGAATATTTCTCCTTTAATCAAACACTTTCAGATGTCGTGTAATTCCACATTAATATCATGACTCCATGGCTGTGTAATGGCACGCACTACAGACTCAGCATAGTGAGAAGGTCAGCCAAAAGGTTACATGTGGTCTAAAAGGCCACGGCCTGCGTTAGGGCCCATGATGGCCGGGGTTGGGGGGTTAATATTCAACTATACTCACTTTATTTTAAGACCATAACCAGAGGGGAGCTTTCTCAGCTGGCTGAGTATTGTCTCCAACTAAAAATATCTGCTTCCACTGGAGCGAGTGAAGCCACTTTCTGCTTCATAGAGACAATGCAGCCTCTAATGCAAAGAGCCAGTGGATCTCTGCAGCTGGGGCTTCCTCCCTCTCTCTCTCTCTCTTTCTGACTTGCTTTTGCTTCTAATTCCACACAATGAGCGACCGCAACTGCTGAGAATGAGGAGAGAGTTTTCCAGATTAAACCTCCGTGAATATAAAAGCTGCATTTACACTGAACAGTTTGCTTTTTTTACATGCTCAGTGATGTCGCTGCAAACGCCACCACCTCCTCCTCTCTCTCTCTCTCTGTAACGTTCTGTCTCTTTTCTCTGGTTCTCAATCCTAAAGAAAAAAAGACTTACACCCACACAGCCACAGTAAAACACAGCACAGCAGTTGGATCTGCTCTGTTACAGTGTATTGCAGTGTAATCAATGAGTGGGAAAACAAATTAAAAAATACGGTCCATGAAACAAGGCCCTTGAGCTTTTACTCAAAACAGCCGTCCTCTGTACTTATCATCGTGCTTCTATGTTTCCAAGCCCATGTCTTTTTCTTTTTTTTTCTATCACCACACATTGGCGTGACACTGCAAAGCAATTGCCACTCTCATTCTTCAGGTCTTATCATTCGTTGCATGCAGTGTGCACAGCTGAAAACACTGTGCAAAAAGGGCATCTAAAAATACATGAGCTGCTGCCATGTTGATTTTTTTTTTCAGGAGTGAGGAGTCAAGCGAGGACGACCGCGTCCTCATCCTGTTTTACAAGAGTTCCCGCTGAACCCTCCTCTCGCACTCGCTCCCTCTCTGTCTCATTATCAGCCTGTCGATCGGATATCTCTATCACCTTTGGGATCGTTAGCCGCTGCCTGCAGGCTCGGTGCACGAAACCCACTGAGGCAGCAGCATCTCCTGCAGTACGTCCCCGTCTGCAGCAGCGTCCTCCGCCATGTTGATGAAGGAGCAGAGAAACCGTCTGAGGGGGGGGGACACCGTCACTCTCTCTCTGATTAACTGATGTGAGATTGAGCCCTGTGGGCAGGGGCCAAAGGCTAAGGGGGGCATTCTAGGTGGTCGTTTAGAGCGCCACCCTCTGTTGGGCTGTTTGCCCCTCAAAAAAAATCCAACATAATAATTTATCCAAAATATTTGCTGAGTGCTTTTCTTTCGGGAGGGACCAAATAAGAAAGAAAGAAACCTGTCTGTGCAGCTGTCTTCAGTCCCGTGACGAGACAGACACTCTGACAGCGGCAGCAGGAAGACACTAACGTTAATACTGGTGCATGCACACTGTAACGATAGTCAGTTACACACTGTACAACCACAGTTATTTTTGAGTTTTTACTGTGTATTACTGTGTATTACTGTGTGTTACTGTGCGTTACTGTGTGTTACTGCATGTTACTGTGTGTTACTGTGTGTTACTGTGTGTTACTGTGTATTACTGTGTGTTACTGTGTATTACAGTGTGTTACTGTGTATTACTGTGTGTTACTGTGTGTTACTATGTGTAACTGTGTGTGACTGCATGCAGCCACTTTGCAGCATCTGCCCATAGTTTGCAGGTGAGGCATTTAAGGGAAGCTACGAAAGTACCAATAACTTCAGGCAACGCATTTAAGGATCATCTGTAACTGGGTAAAGTACATAAAATATCCTGTGTTACACCATTTTTATTAACATTTTCTAATTCAGTCGTGGATTCATTGAAGCACGTTGGTCATGTTTTTAACACAAAGCCTGACTCCTCACATCTGGTTTCTGCCACATCTATTGAAATGTCTCCACCAGTTCACTGCTTTCACTAAACACAGTGTTTATGTCAATCTGGATTCATTACAGCCGTAACAACTAAAGCACTATCTTCAAGCATAGCCAATGGATCTTTATTAAAAAGGGTGAGTTTTATTTCATCTACTTTTATGTTTTTTATGACTATGGGTAGAGCGATAATAATTATTTGTACCATTAGAGTAATAAAAGGCTGATTTGGTCATTTAGGACGCACACTATTTATTTTCTGCCATCTGTCTAACAGTAGTCATGTGTGTCCATGGTTGCATAAACCACCGAAGCATAAAGGCTGTTGTTGGTATAAGCTACACAGCTACAGCTAATACAATTGACGATGGCTGGGTCAGATTTATAGTTTAAATGATGAAGTATTTACAACGGTCAATAATAATAGTAGCACCAAGGCGATGGGGGCCCCCAAAACAAATTCTGCTTTAGCCCCACAAGGGCCAACTCTGTCTGTGGGAACAATCTGAACAACATGATCGTTTTAAAGAGTTTATTCATCAGTTTGCTGTAAACGCACTTTCAGCGACGGCCCTTCTGTATTTTTCCTTTTGCTCACCACTGGATTTGATGCTGCTGCAGGGAAACGTCCTTTGACATTTTGGTAACAAGAGAGAGTGTTTGGTGTGTCACACATGCACGTGTTGGATTCTTCATGATTGCGCTCATAGCTCTTAAACTGTTTATTACATCAATCAATCAATCAATCAATCAAGTTTTATTTGTATAGCCCACATTCACAAATAACAATTCGTCTCATGGGGCTTTAACATTGTGTGACATCCTCTGTCCTTAACCCTCAACAAGAGTAAGGAAAAACTACTAAAAACCCTTTTCACAGGTAAAAATATGTAGAAACCTCAGAGAGAGCCACATGTGAGGGATCCCTCTCTCAGGACGGACAGAAGTGCAATAGATGTCAGGTGTAAGAAAACATCATCAGGATTTTTAGCAGCATCCATTAGGCTAAACATTTATCACATTATTTTTACATGATTATCAGTACTTTTTATTCTTTATCAAAAAAGGGACAATGTACATTAAACAACAATGATTTAAATCGTCAGTTTCTTTGCCAGATGTCGATAATATTATGAAATAACAAATTCTTTTAACAAATTACTGAATTATGAAGATCTCAGGACACTTGAAATTGTTTGTTTAAATGATATTTTATTAGAAATTCAAAGAAACACAGAAAAAGCTGAAATTAGATTTTCTTTTTGCTTGAGAAATGACTCATATAAATGACTAATTATCAACAACATATTACGATGAACTGCCTTAAGATAGAAATCACTCCTTCATTCCTTCACACATTTCTCCATATTTTTGTGGGAACTCTCAATCATTTCCACTATAGAGGGCAGGGAAAGGGAGAGATTTTGGACAATAGTTGCCAATGTCATTGTTGCAGTTTCCCACAACTGCAGCAAACAATGTTTGCATCTTTAAACGCAGCGTATTATTCAGTCTCAGAAATAGAAAATGATGGAGACTCACATACATTTTGATTCGTCATAGTACTATGGTATTGAAGTGTCCCACAACAGTGTGACAGTGCAGCGTGCACGATACCAGGACCATGATACTGAAGCAGCTAAATGGAATTCAGCCATCATCCATTTTATTAATTATTCCTGAGCTTTTCCTACAGTGACATGTAAAATGTGTGCTGTGTAAAACAACCGTGTATGTGAGTGCATGCGTGTGCGTTTGGGGGCATTAAGGGTATAGAGATGCACAGAGAACACCTGGGCCTGCATGCTGCCTCCTGGCTGCTCTGGAAAGTGGCAGCATAATTATGCCCTCGCAGATGGTTCTGTTTACCTCCGCTCGGACATCAATTGGGCTTAAAGAGGGATGCACACAAAATACGGCTGCCTCCTCCCATCACGCTCACCATAGTCAAAGTTACTGTTCAAAGAAAAGCAGATCTGCAGCGTGGACTACTGCCCTGCTAGGGAGTACATTTTTTTTAGTGACGGGGAAAGCTGTTGTAGTAAAAATATGTTCTGCAGCAACATCAGGCAGAAGAATGTAATTTCCATGCAAGCAAAGCAAAATCCTAAATCTGCATGTTCATCCTGATATCGTGCTCAAGTGTAAATGAAGAGAATCAGACCAAAATATGATCTGCACGTTACAAAATTAAGACAAACTCTGCAACACATACATTTTGACATCTTTGACTAAATATAAGAGTGAAACCCCCGTGTCCAAGTGGCTTTAAAAACCAAAAGATGTCTTTCTCAAAGTCTAATTTCACCCCTGGAGTAAAATGAATTTCTAAGCAATAAACAAAACATATAACGTGCGATGCACTGAGAGCTTTTTCTCCTCCTCCTCCTCATGCCAAAGATGCAGCAGGTGAACAAAGCTGCACATAACCGAGAGACAGGCTCGTCCCATGCCGGAGCGTCGGCCTCTATAAGCGACCTTCACTCTCCTTGTCGGCACCCCTCACAAACTCCATTAACGTCACACACACGACCCAGTGAGCATCAGGGAGGGAGACATCTTGTGGAGAGCACCAACATTTTTTTTAAAAAAGGAAAAGGGAGAAATAAAAATGCATGACAGCAATGAACATACAAATGTAGATACAAACAAGAAACGGCCAACGTATAAAAGATCAATTCAGGTCGCACAGTGATAGAGTCTCACTGCAGATCTGTTTCTGGGCTAACAAACCCCCATTAAGAAACTGACAGAGAGACAGGGAGTACATTTGTGTTTCCCTGAGAAATCTGACAGGCTGTGGTTGCTACAAGACCTCCATTGCAACTACATCAGCCGTCACAAGCTACCAGGGAGGGAGCTGCCAATAGTCGAGAGAGCACAATGCTGCTGTTTGCAGGTTCAGATCTGAGCAAACCGCTTCTCTTCCATAATGAAACCGCCCACGACGATCCGCCAATTTTCATTTTCCTGGTTTTAAAAAGGCATGTTGTGCACTTTTTAGTATCAATGTTGTGTTTGGGGTCTTTGAGACCCCACTTTAAAAGCAAAAACAAAAAGTCTTTGTGTGGTTTTATCACCTTGATATCTCATCCATTTTCATACAATTTAAATTGACATGTTCTGATTGATAGGATTATGCATCCTACACATCTTAAATCCAAAATAATTTTGGGGGGATTTCCACAACTGTTTATTGTCTCTGGTATGGAGGTTATGTTTTCATCTGCTTTTGACTGTTTGTCTGTTTTATACCAAAAACTACTGAACAGAATTATACAAAACTTTGTGGAGGGATGCAGTCTTGATCAGAAAAAAATATATAGTTTTAGGTGCAGATCCATGATTTTTATTATGTACATTCCCTAACATTTTGAGATGTGTGTGGTTGTTTTTCAACATGTTAAGACTGATATCTATGAGTGTGTGTAATTTGGTGCAGATGTAAATACAAATCTGGATCCAGTGAATTTAAATGTGGTTTTATACAGGGACGGTTGGGCCTTGGCGGAGGTTTGTGCTCTATTCTAGTTTGTAAAGGTTTTATTATCTATTAACATCATTTCAGTCAGGATAGCATGTACTTATTTGTTTCTTTGTTTGTGAATGACTTTATGACAAACAAAATGTATTTAATTTAATGCAAACAAAGTAAAAAAAACGTCAGATCATGATATTTACGTTAATAAATCAATTTAAGCATGAAATATTTTGTCTTTGGTGACATTAAATTGCTTTACATTATTGTCATTTCTGTATTTTGTCACATTTTTGAGATGCTGCAAAGGACAGTTTTACCCCTTCTATACATTTCTTGATTTCTAGATTTGTTCATACTTTTGAAGCTCTAGCAGAATTTGTAAATAAAGTCAAATTCAGGAGAGCAAATGGGTCAAAGATAATATGTTATAACCACGGACTGTTGGTGTAACAGTTGCTATGTGTACTGTCCCCGGCTCTCTGCAGCCTGAGTGGACCAGGCAGACGTTAGCCATATTGCCAACACTTTAAACCACTGTGTCCCGCTGCCGAGTTGTGCGGGTGAAGCAGGAAGAATCTGCTGATAATAGCAACGTCGTCTGTGCTGCGAGGAGACAATTCGACATTTCGGCTATAACAAGCTTGTCTGGAGCCATCGCAGCCTCTCCCCTGGTTTCCCGTCCACAGGCTGGAGGAGGCGCCGCGGAACATCCACTGGTCAGGCTGAATCTATTCATTTGTTGGGCTCTCACTGAGTCTGGTTAAGTACGGGCTTCAAATTAAATGTTAGGGGTCAAGGGGGAGTTAGTGCATTCTGAGTGAGTCGCTGGCCGTACACGTCCTGAGGGAAGTGACAATTTGACTCTTTCCAATGGGTCATTTTTCTGCTACTTAGCTTCAGTCGGGAAAGAGCCGGACAGAATCATTAAAGGAGCCATCATCACATTAAAGGATTTTATTGGAATCTTGATCTCTCTCCTTTTTTTTAAACATGCACAGATTTTTTTTTTGTCATCCTACCAGCCACAATGACCGAACATCACAAACACTTTGAACTAGGCCCAACTTCGTCTTGCATCTCGGAGCTCTGCAAATTAATACGGATTCATTACTATTAATCTGATTGATTAGTTTTGATTAGCTGCATTAGCGGATATGAATTCCACAACACCATCATTAGATTTACTAATGTAATGAATCATTGAATGAATTATATAATAAAATGATACAGGGCTGCAGAATGTTTAAGATATGCAAACATTTAAGACATCTGACCGTGTGCATTGATAACATGTTTGCATCCACAAGATTTTCACGTAGTTGTACTATTAAAAATCATATTCTGACACTGATGGCGTTTCATCTTCAGATTAACTCAGTCTCCGTTGACTAAACATTATGCAAAGAACACAGCGTGCATGCAAGAAAGCTGCAGGATTATGAGCTGTTCTTGTGCTGTAATTATGCTGCTGACCATATTAATCTGTTGCTCTGTGTCCACTCAGCATAACCAATGACATTGTTCAGGACAACCTGTATTTTTGTCTTAAGCTTTTGGGAAAGCTCAGCAGGGCGGGCAGAATCGAAGCAGCACTAAAGGAAATGTTTCCTTATATTTAAATGATAAAAAATGTGGAACAGCCACAGTTCGGTTCCATACTGAGTCTTTGCTGTGTGTCTTCCCCAGTGATTCAGATTCTCTCTCCCCTGTTTATGCTGTTCTATCAGCAGATGCCAAAAGAATATTTTTAATAAAATGTGTGAATATATACTGATCGACCCTGTACCCTGGTTTTAATGGTATGGCTTATCAGTATATATGAACATATAGTTGTAGTTGTGATTTACATTCATCATCTTCGGGATTTCCTCATAACGTCAAAATATCATCAAAAAGGTGAAGACAGAAGAAATAATTGTGGGATGTTCAACGACAACCTTCACCTGGAGATGAAATGTTAAAAAACCATGAAAATCTCCCTGGGGAAAAAAAGAGGCCCTATTTGCTTTTCCTTGACTTCCCTAGATCCGCCAAAAAAAAAAGAGAAAAGAGGCTGCGTTGTCATGGCAACACTGAGTAAAAATAACACAAGCTTATTTTCCACAAGCTGAAAATAAAATGGAACAGGATCAGTTTGGACAAACAAGATCAAAATGGTTGCTAATTCACAGACACAAGGAGCCGCATCTCCCGTCACACGGGTGCAGTGCAACGCCGGGGCCGGCGCCGCGTTGCCTCTGGTCATCGGCTGCCGTTATCTGACGGCCAACTCCCCTTACTCATGTAAAGAACCCAGCGCTTGTCAGGATAATGATCGTAATAAAGGGAACGCTCACGGCCCACTAATTCCTCCATCCCAGAAGCCACCACAGCTGGTTTGTTTGAATCTTTTAATTCACAGCCAGCTAATTAACATTCAGAGCGCAGTATTACAGTACATGCAGTGCCTCTTAACCACCACCAACCTCAGGTATTTTACATGTAATTAACGAGCAGGATGAGGAAAAGACGAGCTAAAAATACTAATTCACCTCCCTCAGTATTCCAGCCTCAGAGCGTGTGCTGCTGCAGCTATACTCAACATATGGGTGGCATGCTGAAGGTGTCATTATGCAGCAGCCATGCATTACTCAGACAACGGACTCCACTTGCATTTAATCAGCTGCGGTGGCTGCGAGCAGCTGAACAATTTTTCAATGCACCGTAACCAGGCCTTTGGATCTGTGACTCTAGCGGAAAAAACAAAGAGCATTATGCAAATGAGGTTCCAGCTGCTAAGTGTGGAAGATGGAGTGATGGAGCGAGATGTCAGCGCTCGATGGACGGACTGATAGACAGATAGACAGGGATGAATCCAAGAGGTGGGGGTGTGTCTCGACCTTGATATAATATCTGTGCCATATTTTGCACTGACCCCAGTGAGTCAGCACAGCCCACCCTCAGCGAGGATGTGTGGTCACACCTCAGACTCGGAGGACACTTCCCTCTCAAAATAGCACATTTGTAATGTCATGCAGGCCAGGCTGGTGCCAAGGCGCGGACTGACCTGCACATTTTTTTTATTGCCCAACAACATGGCTGACCTTTGGGGCCCCAACAGGCCGTTGTTGTGTATCTCTCGAGAACGCACAAAGACCAAAAAAAAGATCCCGAAGTGGCAGGTGAGCGTGTGAACTGACCTCATACGTGTGCATGTTCTACAATCTACAAATCCTGTTACGTGCTCAAACTCCATCATGCTTCATGTGAGCGAGGAAGAAAGAAGACGCCACAATCGCTCCAATCAGCGTCGACCAATATGCAGAGTTCATTCTCCACCAGAGGCATTTTTATCTTTAATTAGAGGAGCGAGCAGCTGTCTAACCTGCTCACTGCCGCGATGGCAGGCCTGCACACACACACACACACACACACACACACACACACACACACACACACACACACACACACACACACTGATCACAAACACACACATATATCCTTTCGCTTCTAACAGCAGATTCATCAATATTCATTCAAAGTCAGTGATCGTTTGGAATAATGTGTAACTGGAGCGGAATCGGTTGGTGTCACAGACGCGAGGTTTTCGTTTTCTTGAGAAGCCGTGCAGATTAATTTTGCTTGAAAGGTAGCTTTATTTCCATTTTCATTCTGATTCAAACCCCGTGAGCTCATGGCTGGTCAATGTTTTAATCAATATACGCATTTAAATAAAGGTTTTTAGTCAAACTTCTCTCGTCGCTCTGCTTTAGTTTTCCCCAGAGAACGTTTCAGCTACAACACCACACACACTGGAACTGACTCAGCACTTTGTCTCTTCACTGTGCTTTTTGATTCTGATTACACGTTCAATATATTTGTGGCAGCAATATCATCAGTTACAGCACGAACATTTTCTGATTTTCTTCGTCTTCTGTGATTTTAGATTTGGTATCTTAGGGTTTTTATTGTGACTAGGGAGAGACGGGACAATAGAAGATTTCATCATGGACACTAGAAACTTCTCCTGAGTATTTATGTTTACTTTGGCACAGACCAAAGGATTAATAGAGTAACTGAGGAGATAATCTAGGTGCAGCCATAAAGACTGTGTAGATTTGCTGTAGGGCCTCAGACCTCTGGAAAGCAACATGTCAGGCACCCAATACAAGTTCATGCTAATTCTAACACACAGATAAATGATCTCTTCCAAGGAGGTAATGTCTTCAGCCCTGTCAGTTTGTTTGTTGGTTTGTCTACAAGGACAATTATGCAATAAATAGTCGACGGATTCCCCAAAACCTGTTGCTTTTAGTAAGAAATGGTCCAGGAATTGTTATCACCTTCTTTAAAATTGTGAGACAGTAGGTTTTTCAACATTTTCACCTGTTTCCCAGCTAAGAATTCATGGATCTGGATTAAAAAAAATACTGGTGGGACTGCTGGGCCTTGGCAATGTTATGCTGAGTGGCATTATGTGTCATGGATATCCAAATGTTTTAACACATTTGTCAGGCTGAGTTTTGAGGAAAGACAATTTATCTGGATGAAAATGTGCAGCCGCAAAAAATGTATGTACCGGATTCAAAGGTTGCTTCTGGGCCTTGTGGTAACACAGGGGTCTGCAGTGACTCTTCCTCCGCTTCCACCAGGATTTAGTCATCATCAGAGGAGACAGTGAAACTGATCACACCTTCACCTCTCTCACCACCCTGCTCTCCACCAGCTCCATCCTCGCCTCCTCTCTCCCCGTTGTTCCCAGCTCTTTAATCTTGAGAGTGGCCGCCCCTGTTGAGCACGATCAAAGCAGCCCTGCTCCGAGCACAGGTCACCAACTTCATCCCCGTGTTCGTCGTGCACGGTGATATTATTGATTCCACCGAGATCAATCTCATCCACTGCTGACGCCCCCCCCCCCGTCCCCCCAACCCCACCCCCTTGTCCATTGTACCAACCATAGCTGGTCAAGAGGAAGAAAGGAGGAGGAGGAGAGGATGTTGACCAGTTATGTAAGTAGCAGGGAGGATTTTTCACAAGTTAACAACAATGTGTGGAAAACAGGTCCACTGAGGTGTTGAGATGTTTCTTTTCAGAATTTTTGAACTTTTGGTCTAAATGTGTGCGTCGTGTCAGAGGGAATTCTGTGCAGATCTGGCAAGGGGAGCTTTTCTCTGAGAAATGAGCAAGATGAATGCTCTTTTATAGCCACAGGGAATTGCATGACGTCAGCTGCCATTCACTGTTTGTGTTTTGTTACACACACACACACACACGCACATAAACGCACACACACACACACACACTCACACGGTTGCATGAAGCAGTGTTTTTTTTCCAGATGAATGCTTGCATAGATGCTTAAGTGAGATAACCCTTTGGAGCAAGGCAGAGGTGGATTACATGGCTGCTGAGCCCAGAGTCACAGCCAGGGATCCAGTCAATGTGGTGGGAGGGAAGGATGGAGGAGGGAAGGAAGAGAGAGACAGACGGACGGACGGACGGACAGAAAGAGAGAAAAACATGGAACAAGGGAGGGGTGGTGCAAAAGCAAAAGCAAGTGAGGGGGTTTCTATTTTAAATCTCCCCGGACCCCCAAGGCACTTCCGCTCTGTCTCCGTCGTCCACGGAAATAAATAATTTCCATCAAAGGAGAAGCTCTGACCATTCAGTGCTTCTCCAAAACAAGCTGCTGCTCCTGCCTGCTGATAACTGCCCAGCGGACATTTCAAAAAAAGCAAAATCTGACATGCAAAATTAATCAGACTTCAACTTTTTTTCAAGTCTCAATTAATAATAGAAAACACATCTCCAGCCATTCCGAGTGGCAAACTTGTTTTTCAAGCGCTTATATAACATCTCTATTATGCTGCTCCTTGGAGAGGCTGCTCTGTAAATGATCCGCTCTCACACTGAATCCTCTGCAAGGCTTCTCTTCTCCAAAATCCCAATCGCAACAGAAAACACAAGGAATGGCGTGTGTTTCAATGCAGTGTGTGAGTGAATGCATGCACCACTGGGGAAGCCATAGCGTCAGCTGTGTGTCTGACTGTCACACGGATCAATAGGTGGTGCTCTTGCATGGGCTGCTGAATCCCCCCACCCCCCCACCCCCCCATCCTCTCCAAGTCCTTCATCCCTGTGCACCACACGTCAAGAGCCAATTGCTGTTTTTGTATATTTCTGGTTGCTGTTGCAATGCTGTGTGACCAGACATGTATTATTAACAAATTGCTTACGTCATCTGACAAGTATGAGAGGGGGTTGATCATTTACGTAGAAGATGATGAGGATGAGGATGAGGATGATGATGTGATTGGTCGAAAAGACTCCGAGTGATGCCAGTTTGGAGAAGAGGATATTTTTTTTGTATTTGTAAGTAACTGCATGGAGCGATAGAGAGAGGAGAGGGGGAGACAGAGAGGGGTGCGTGTCAACAGAATTACACCACCGAGGCTTGAAGCAGTCACACACACACACACACACACATACATGCACTCAAAGACACACACACACACACACGTCCGAGTGCGCCAGTGAGTGTGTGTTTTGAATTCAAATGCTGCAAACACACCAGAGCTGCAAATGCGGAGACTGGAGAGGAGGAGGATGGCGATGATGCGTTTTTTTTTTTTTTTTTTGGAGGGGGGGGAACGGGGAACGGAAACCTTCAATTATTATCATGTTATATATTCACAGAGGTGCCTCCTCCACCCTGCCTGGCACAGGTTATCCCGGATCCCTCTCGCACACACATTGACCCGTGATAAGAAGCACACATAGCCCCCACTTGTGCCGTGCGCAATTTGGCACCATGAAGCGGGATAATAATAATAATGATGGTAATAATAATGATGGCGATACACCTACCATGTTGACTTCAGAGACCATGTCTATGCTGGCTATGTCAATATTCATCCCCACGGCCACCGGTGCACCTGTGAATTGGGGAGAAGGAGGCGTTAATACAACAGATGTGGATCATTCTCCCATCATGTAAAAATTTAACAAATTCGTGACGCGCAACACAAGCAGGTTCCTCTCCGCTCGGCTCGCCTCCACCTACAGGAGACTGGAGCACCATCAGCCCCGAGCAAGACCGATCCTAGCCATGTTTTAAACCTGCAGATGCTGATGTAAATGTCATATTCTGTGAGATAATCAAACATTGATCGATCGCGTTAAAGAGCCTCCTCCTCATCTTAATGAAAAGCGCACAGCAGCTTCGCTCACAGCCTAATTGGAGAGGCCTATTTGGCTTGTGAATGGATGATTATGTAAATTAAAGCAGATTTTGCGATTCATTACACATGTATTGCGCGTCAAGGAGGGCGTGAAACATGGCATTCCCTCTTTTTTCCTTTCGTTTTTTTACCTCCGAAATCTGGCCTCAACCGAATGTCGTATCCTTTCATCAGTCTGTCCACTGTTTCTTTGACCAGCGGCATATTGCTCGGATCTTTGAGATCCTTCGCGCTGCATGGGGAAGGAAGGGGGGGGAGAAAAAAGGTGGTGTGATGCAAAATAGCTCCATCAACATCAGGCGCCGTGCAGGCACTATACGTGACATGCAGGGTGAGGAAAAAATGGACATGCAGACGCTTACCTTTGAGCCCAGACGAAAGTCACTAGCAAGGAAAAAGTCAAAATCCCAAAGTGGTTTTTCCTGATCCTCCCCATCGCAACAGTTTTTGAGGCGGTTTCGGGATGCGAGTGAGGAGAGCGCACATCCAACTTCCTCCAGACAGCGCAGAGGAGCCAATGAGGGGCGCATGCGTGCAGCCAGCCCAACATCAAAGTGTGGGGACTGATGATGGTGGATGAGCAGTTTCCATTGCAGAGGAAAATATTAAAGGGACAAGTGGATGTGCGTAATGAAGAAACAGACGTTCTGAAAAGCGAGGAGTGAGGAGAGCAGCGACGAGTGTGAAATTCGGAGCTTGTTTTATGGTCACGTGGCAGAGGGGTTTGTGTGTACCCTGACAAGGTCAAACATCTGGACGCACATGTGTCAAGTTTAAAACAACTTTATTCCCTTTGTGTTCACGCTATCAGACATGTCAAGTGGCTAAAAAGAGAACAACCCTCCATCCAACACTTCATATGCAAACATCTGAGCCAAACAGTCATGTGTCATCCATACAAAAATAGAGCGTTAATGTCAGCAGCACTCAGTCAGAGGTTTTATATCCCACTCTTCCCCTGTAATGTGTGTGCATGCAGCAGATGTGAAAATGCAAAAAAGGCAGCATCAGAGCGCCCCTGCACAAAGGTGGGATGGAAAAACACAATCCCACCACTCATTTTCCTCAGGTTTGAGTGCACGTTATTTGAAGCCGAAAGGCGGGATGCAAGCCACCTCTACATTGCTTTTGATCTTGTTGTAGTGGGAGCTGCACTTCTGTAGAGGGCAGGCTTCTGGAAGCATTGGTTCACTGTTGCATCACCACCAGTTACAGCCATCATAGATTATATCATCCACTTCTATTTGATGTCTTTCTTGGTGTGTGTGTGTGTGTGTGTGTGTGTCTTTGAATGTTTGTGTTTGTGTGTGTCATGCATACTTGTATGTGTGTGATGTCTGTCTCGGTCCAGGGCGCTGAGAAGTAGTCGTGTGTACAGTACATGTTTAAAGTGATTGAGGCCCGTGAAGGGCAGCTCTTCAGCGACTGAGCAGAACACAAGTGGGCAGTGGTCACAGCCTGTGAAATGAATAGATGTGCGGCAGGAGAATAAATGAGTTTCTGATTCATTTCCTCTGTCAGACGAGAGCAGTGTGAATGCTGAGAGATTGTTCACACACACACAGAAAGGGGGAGAGAGAAAGAGAAGGGGGGGGGGTGATGAGGGTGAGGTGAGGCTGGCTGGATGCTGAAGGTCTCTCCGGCTGCACGTGCCCTTTTCCAGTACTTCTCAGTTTTTAAGATCCATGTCGCTGCAAGAGTAAAACACATCACAGCAGAAAATGTGAGGGGAGCATGCAGACGCCTCTGTTTCCACATTTAGAGTCCACGCTCTGTATCTGCAGTATACTGCACAGCCCAAGCTGCTGTGCCGCGCTCCCTGTCCTCTCAGTGCCTTCTTCAAAAGTACCAAAGATAGAGAGAGACGTGGTGGAAATATGGAAAGGAATAGATATGATGCAGCTGTTCCCGTGCCCTCCATCTTGTCACTCTCATTATTCTGCAGAACCTTTATAAACAAAACAACCATAAAAATCCTCTGACAGGAACATGAGAAGCATGATGAGCAGATTTGCACTCCCCAGTGTTATGTAACACATCTCTCCCTCCCTCTCTCTCTCTCTCTCTCTTTCTTTTTGCACAGCATCTCTCTTTCTTTCTTAGACATGGAGCTTTGTGTTCTAAGTGGCTCACTCATAAGCTGCAAAGTGAATAGTCACTTTTTTTCATATGGTTAATGTACAAAGTATAAGCTCTGGTTTACTTTGCTCATGTCCACACAGTGTTGTCATTGAAACAACTGGCTTTTACCATCCTTCAGGTAAACCTTGTTTGGAAACATAGGTAGAGAACCTGATGCATATTTCTGCTGCTAAAATTAACTGAACCCTCAGCCCCGTTTGTATTGTAAATCTATGATGATGATAAAAGCCACGGCGCTGGCGTCAGTGCAGCAACAACGCCACCTAACATCATTCTCCTCTTTTTTTTTTTCCGCCTACAACTCCCGGGGCTGTTTCAGCATCAGAAATTATTGATGTTTTTACTGCCTGGATAAAAGTCTTTCACAAAAAACTGTGGGTATACTGTTCCACTGAAGCTATCCTAATTAAAGAGGAGTGAGAAGACAGGTTTGTTGCTCTTTGACATACTAAGTAAGTAAATGTGTATAAACATCCTTCGTCCCATGTCAGAGTTTTTAGATTTGTACAGAAATTCCGGAAAAATATATAAATAATATTAGCACATAGTATGTATGTTTTGTCAATGGCTCCAAACGTAAGTGTTTGGGATGCCCAAAGATTCTGAAATAAATGTAACGATCTACAAGAATAAAATATTTTGTGTATATTTGAAATAGAACAAATTTAGCGGTTCTTATTTTTCTCTGGTTCCATTTTTTTCTTGAATGATATCTACATCTAAATTTTATTTTATTTAAGTGAAACCATCTGAGAAGAGGCATTACCGGTGATCATAATCGACAATATTCAAGGTCACAAAAACAAAGGTAGCAAACTCCATTGCCTACAGTGGAAGAGTAATTTCAAAAGATAAAGTGTGAAGAATTGTGTATTGTCTTTTTATGACTCGCCTTTTCTTTTCTTTTTTTTTTACTCTAGAGGGGATATCTGCCATGAGGAGGGGGGGGGGGTCATTTATATCTATGACACGTGTCCACAGCTTTAACTGTTGTTATTATTTTAAATTCAATCAAAAAAATCTACTAAAGTGAGTTTTATTCTGAATTTTTCTCTGTGTAAATCCATCCCTCAATACTTTATATACCATCTTGATCTGCCTGTGGAACTCATTTGTTCCAACTTATATTCAAGGGTCAATATTTAGGTCAAATAATAGTTGAGTCGAAGTCTTTCCAAAATCGACAGGACACTGCAGCCAGACACTATACCAACATCACTCTGGAGTAAATAATACATTTGTTGGGGTCTATTTTCCGCGTGGATTAAAACACACGGTGATTTAGTATCTATGGTTGCGGGATGGTGCCTGTGGGAACCACTCGAAATAAACTACAGTTCCCAAACCTATCATAATGATCTGCAACTGTGTGCTTTAACACAATGGAAGACACAGACAATATTCCTGATTCCTGATTCCTGACTCAATTCCTTGCAATGTTTTTTTAAATGACAAATTAATACAATAAACCAGTGCCAGGACAGATAACTGAATGAAGTTTGTGTACCTGGCACTCTCCATGTTGTCTTGGCCCAGGTACATGACCCAGTAGACGAGGTTGAAGAGGGCGAAGGTCAGGGGGAAGAGGATACGGGCGTGCTTGTCGATGGGGCTGGTGCCGGCCAACTGTGGGATCTGAGGAAAAGCTGAGCCCTGCTGGAGAAAGATGGGCATTGGCGGAGCTTCTCCTGGCTCACTGCGGCACACTGAGTGGTTTCTCTTCTTCAGGCCTTCCCGAGGGCTGCTGTCCGACTGCTGGGAGGGGGGCGGGGTTGATTTGGAGGGGAAGCAGGATCGGGTAAGATGGGGTTAGAGAGGGTTTTGTGGTGCAAAGAGAGGGAGAGAGAGAGAAACATGTGAGGAAGAAATGTTTCAGCTCTGCAAGGACACACACTACATGTTCATTTTAACATGGAGTCATGCATACAATGTTAGAAGTAAAATGTGTGGCATGCCAACGTCCCTATAGAGCGCGACAGGTAGTTTGCTGGATGCCCATAGGATGGTTGGGAGATTATGCAGGGAGGAGTGCTGGAGTTGCTCTCCTCTCGCACACTGAGGCTATTTTTAAAGCATCTAACCATGAGCCCTACATGTGAGACAGATCCCAGGAGGATGCTGTGGTGGCTTACTGTATTAGCATAAAGCGTATAGCAGAAGATGAGAGCACTACAACAGCACATATTACTATTTAATGGGTGGTGTGCCCTGAATGGCAAGAACAGGAAAGACAGGGCGACTACTTGGAAATGCATAGAAAAAAAATCCCGACTTCCATATCTGTAGCGTTGATTTCTTTCGCTCTGCGTCTGAGTCGGAAGCTGCCGGCTTAGTGTTCATTATCAGCATCACTGCATCAAACTCTCTGCGACACGGAGGAGACTCTGGATCTCCATTCACCATTAGCTATGTAAATTAGCTATGTAAATGCATTAGCGAATCTGTGTATATAAAATCATGGCGTCTTAAATGGAAATCACACACCTTGTTAACGTGATAGCAGAAGCTGAGCGCATTGCTTTGACTCAAAGTTAAGGAAAACAGTTAAAAAACTATTACAACACCATTATTCTGTTTTTTTTGTTGTGTTTTTAGCAAGATAAGACGAAGGGCATGACCCAAGGAAGAACCCACTGAATTTTGGTGCTAATTCAGATCAGGGGGTGGATCGAGGAACTTTATTTGACAGTTCTTCGGCTGATAATTATCAGTTACCTACAGGGGACTTTTGTGATGTGGCGGAGGTATGTGCTCTGCTGACCTCTGAAACGTCCTTTTAATGCTGACAAATAAGAGATTCATTTCTAAGATTTCTTCTAATATATTAAAGTGTTCAAAAATGTAAGATCGATTAACACTCTCATGTCGGTAAACCAGATTATCTTAGCTTAGCATAAAGAGAAAGGGGAAAGAGGGGAGACAACTAGCCCAGCTGTGCTATACGCTAACTAGCTGCTGGACATCTTGTATAACTGTCTGAAAGAAAATGAAAAAGCCCTACATTTTTCCAAATTTCAAATGATTCCTTATGCTCATTTGCTTTTGATGTCTTTTTTAAAACATCATAGTCCTCCCAGAAATACAGTTATTACTCTTTCTTACAATGGTCTCTTATAATTTCCACAGACTTTCTTTTACAAAATATGTATGTTGTTTTATGAGTAATATCCGAACTGGACGAGCAGTAATCACGCAAACTTAGAATTGGTATGAGGTGAAGAGACATCTGGCATCCAAAGTGATAAACTGATTTGTGTTTTATTAACGACTGTGAATTTTCAGCTGGTTATTATCCTACGTTATTGACACTGATGTTTTTGCCTGTACAAGATGTTTTTATCTCCATTAATCTAGTCCAATGGGGCAATGGTTTCTTTTGACAAGAACCCCCAACTTTCTGGGCTGTCACTGATGATGCAACAGTTTTCACCTCATCAGTGACATCAGGTACAGTTTAAAAATAAATGGGGACTAATCTAAATCTAAAACACTTCACATTCGACCCTGCACTTCCTACGGCCCTTTGGCAATAAGTCTGGTTGTTGAGATTGGACAAAGCATTTCTGGATCTATTGATAAGATGAAGTTAGATACTCACAGAAACTGTGTCGTCATCGTCGCTGCCGGTCGCCAACACCTCCAGCTTGTCTTGTCTGGTTTTTCGTTTAATCAGACGATTGGCCTGCAGCGTGGCAAAGTAGTTTACTGCCGCAAACTCCACCAGAGCTGATGCCACGAAGGCAAAGCACACAGCAATGAACCAATCCATGGCGGTGGCATAAGCCACTTTGGGAAGTGACTGACGGGCGCTGATGCTCAAGGTGGTCATGGTCAGCACTGTGGTGATGCCTGGAGGAAGACAAACATATTTATGTACTCTGACAAATGCCACAGATGTATTTTAATATTATTCGTGGACGTTAATTGTGGGATTGAGGACCGAGGGACGTACCAGCCACTGTACGTGCCGGGACGGACTCCTTGTTAATCCAAAAAGAGACTTGTGACAACACAACAACCATTATGAGGGGGATGTAGGTCTGAATGAGGTAGAAACCGAGCTTCCTCTGGAGGTGGAAATGGATCACCTGCACAGAGTAGTGACCTGCAAGATAAACAGCACGTGTGAAGAGAGCCACCCCGAGGGACAGAGCAGGGGAGCACAGAGCGGATGCCCTTGCCTGCCCTTGAAACTGAAGAGCTGCTGAGAGGGACGTAGGGATACTAACGCTGCTGTTACTGGAACAACAATGCAGCTGACTGCGAGACTGCATGTGAGGGAAGAGAAGAAGGAGGACGAGAGAGACCGGGACCAAAAAAGCGAGGTGGGGAAGGAGAAGGAGGGAGCACCGCAGACATTTGGAAAATGGGATGAAGTCGGGAGGAGGAAGGAGAAGCGAGTGAGGAGGGGGCAGAGGGAGAGCATGCAGTGTCACTGTGCGTAACACTGCCCTGCTCCGTATAACACATGCATGCAGACATCCACAGAGCAATAAACGCGCACACACAGACACACACACAGAGGCTGTCCCTCTCGCTCTCTGGGTTTTCGAAATGGGTATCATCTCTATGTTTTGGAGCCTGACTCCTTCTGTTCCTCTCTGGTCCAGGAATATGCTGGGTTCACAGCAGGGGATCACTTCTTCCTCTTTTGGTGAAAGGAGAAAATGCACACACACACACACACACACACACACACACACACACACACACACACACACACACACACACACACACACACACACACACATGCATACACACTACTCAATCCTCTCTGCACTCTGCCAGTGCATTCATGGGCTTTAAACCCTGTAGTTCTTTTTTAAGGCACACCACACGCATTAGGCCTTGACCACTTAAGCATCTTAGACGGCTGCTCAAGGAAGTCTTTGCTTTTATATATCAGCTCTGCCGTGGGAGAGTAACGGGCACGAGTGCAGAGTTTGGAAACACTCATTTGACCTCTTTCTACTGGCAGATTCAACTCAGGAGAATCTTTTAATTGCACTCAAAGTGCTGGAGCAACTGCAACAGCGTCCTTTTGAGAAAAGCAAAGCAAAAGAGAAATGTAAAAGTATTACCTGTATTTGATTTGAATATCTCACTGGACAAAGTCTGTCCCACAAGGTCGTACTGCAGGAGACTCATGGACTCTTTGGGACAATCGACAGATAGTACTGGCCCCTTCTTCCAGGTGAAAATGATCTCACTCCTCGTGTAGGCATCTGCAAATGTAGGCATCAAAGAGATTTGAAAAAACACTTCAAACACTTTGTCCCTTTTATGAATCTGCACATTACAGGACATTATTGTTACCTTGATTATTATGTTTTAAATTCTGTCTGTTTGTTAGTTTGTGAGCAAGATTATGAAAAAACTACTGAATGGAATTCCATGAGACTAGGTGGAAGTATGAGACATGCACCAAGAGAGAAGCCAATACATGTTGGTATGGATTTGAACAAAAAGGTGGATGCAGGATTTTTATTTTCCCATTCTTAAACATTGCAAGATAGAGCTGTTTTTTGACATTCTCACCAATTTCCTTGATCTTTATGATAAAAATCTGACATATTTAGAAAACTGTGCAATTTAGTGCAGCTCAATTGAATTTGCCTTGAAGAGTCCCATTCTAGATGCCTCTGTTTGTGAACACATCCGTCATTGTTCCATACTTACAGCTCCCAAATCTTAGAGGACAGGCGTGGCCGTCCATGGGGAAGTTGACCAGACTCATCGGACACTCTGCGCTGATTGTCAGTCTGACACAAAGATGACACACGGAAATCAGTCTGAGTTATACATTTCAGTGAGAAAGACACCAAAAACACCAACTGTAGTATCATACATCACCTCATTGTGTAGAGGACTGTCCCATTCTGCATGATGCGGAAGAGCTTGTTCGGTGTGGTCATGTTATGGGAAATGGACTTTTTGGAGTTTCTGAAAAAAGTATCAGGAGTCCAGATCTTGTCCACCATGCGATTGTTCAGTCGCAGGATCTCAGTGGGGCCCTCGAACTTCAAACGCTCATCAACCCACATCTGGCGGAAGAACATGTCCATGGTGTACTCCTGATGCACGGACATCTGATATTAGTGACAACCTATCATATCATATCATATCTATAACAGTGCCGCAGTAAAATTCTCAATTCTAAGATGCAGTCAACACAATTCATCAGCAACTGTAATCCTGAGGATACATTTCGTCTTGCAGTGGAAGGTTGGGAGAAATGATGAGGTAATGATGGATGCCACTCATCGCAGATGATCATTAATCAATTCATTCAGCCATTTCTTCTGTCTGACATGTTGTCATATTGATTTAGAGGCCATCAATAATAGAGTTATAGAGCTGGTCAAACAGATTAAAGCTCATTAGATGGTTTCATGGCAGATTGCCCATGAAGCAGGCCTTCAGTGGTCACTGAAGCGCTGTCGTCTCCCACAGTCAGCACATATACTTCTCCTCACAGGAGCAGTATCTTACCATCCTAACATCTGAAACAGGCCCGAAGCTGGTGACAAAGATGTCTGTCTTCACCTCTGTTAAACCACCTGCAATAATAAATAACAGCTGTACAGTGCACGCTACAGCAAAGAGGTACAAAAATAACATGGCACAGTGTACTTGTATTAAATATTTAAAAGGTTGTGCTGTATTGTGCCGAGGCAAGGCCTCAGGAATAAAAAGCTTTAGGATTTGATATTGAAATTACCTCCAGATCCAGGCCGCAGTCTGTTGTCATAGCCATCCAAAAGTCGATCCAAAATGCGAGTGATGTTTTCTGAGTAAACCTTCTCATTTGCAATAACACTACCGAGGCTGAAAATAAAATAAATAAAGTTAAACTCACAGACTGAGGGTCCCGTGACCCATGTTATAATAAAGAGGAGGACTTACCTCATCCAGCAGAGAAAAGTAACCAAAAGCAATGTCAGAGCAGCCATCCTGGGTCGCATTCAACACCAACTTCACATTCAACTGTCTGATCAACTCATACTTAATAAAAGTACAATGTGAGAGCAGTTCAGGTGGTGCGCAGGAGTGTCGAGGGGCTGGTATGTATGCATGAGGACACACGAGGCACTAAGGCAGGAATAGTAATCTAATTAACAGATTAGTAAATCCGCTCCATTTTTAGACAAACACTGGATTATTTTAGTCTCTGGTGGTTTTTAAGACAGAAAAGCAGAAAAAAAACCAGTGGTCAATAAAACACATCAGTTTATAACACTGATGATAATAATAATATAATAATATTAAGGATAAAAGCCTGACATATGTCTCTCGTTGTGTTCTAGTTGCAGTTCCGTTGTTGAGACAGCAGATGACGCTGCAGCCATTTAGTTGTTTACAATCGGCAATGGAAGTAACACAGAGAAGAAGAAGTTTCGAGAGCTGGAGGGGCAAAATGAGCGAACCACAATTTGAGCTTTTACATTTTAATTAGTTGGACTTTATGTTTTCCAGCTTCCTGTTGAACTCAACCAACAGAAATAAAACTATTCTTCTTTCCGCCGTGTTCCGTCGTCAGTGCGGAAACAGCGGCGAAGCCTGACTGCGCATCAAACTGTTAGCACAACTTGTCTGCTAGCCGGCGAGCTAACCGACCTGTCAGCCGACCTGTGGCCGGAGAGGAGCCGCAGCATGTCGGTGAACTTCGACGAGAGGAGCGGCGTCGTCCCCTGCAAGACCGACTGGGGCTCCTGGCACCAGACCATGGAGGAGGTGTTCATCGAGGTCCATGTGCCGCAGGGGACCCGGGCCAAAGAGGTCCAGTGCCGCCTGGGGTCCAGAGACATCGAGCTGCAAGTGAAAGGACAGGAAATATTCAAGGTAGTAAAACGATGTGTCATCTAAACTGAGCAGGTGTTGTTTACAGTTTCTGCCTTCAGGGTTTTAGTAAAAAACTGTGATTTAAATGAGGAAGAAGCCCTGCTCTCAACATGTCAGCTAACTGTCGGTGTTTTAGAATTATACCCTGAGAGTGGACATCCTTGTTTTGTTGTTGTTTTGAGCAGCATCAGATCTTATGTGATGGTAAATCAGGAAAAGTAAGAGTGAGAGTACTAATATTAATACTATTGAAGTTAGTTAGTTCCAGGATATAGTCCTGTACATGACTCACTGTAAAAGCTTCTTGCATCATCACTCTATTGCTGGTAATGTTGTCTGGTCCAACTGAGCATGGAGTCAAATCGGGGCCAATTGTTTGGTTATTTGGAATTAATTAAATATAATTCAAAGACATGTTTTGGAAACTGCAAGTTTAGATTTGAATCTTTGACAAATACAACAATGTTTTCAATAAACTCCTTTTTAATTCAACCCCAAGCCAGACCCTGGCCAAAAGTTTGAAACTGACAAAATATGATCTGAACGTGAAAAAAAATATTGACTAATGAAATGAACATTTTATACAAAAGAATTCCTGAATTTAATCGAACAAAATATAGGCCCCGGCTTGGAATCATACCAGTTCATTCCCTGAATTGATGAATTGAAATCTGAATGTGAAAAATGATCTGTTGGGCAGACTTAAAATCAGTTTATTCTCCATTCTTTGCAAAAACCAAGCAGTTACAAGTCTTTTTTTCATATTCCACATGGAATAGAATAGTATCATGCAAAGAAAGAGTAAAGGAAGTAATGATCAAAGTTGGACTGAAGTTAAGCCCAACTTAAGTTAAGCCCAACTCATAGTGATCCCTATCATATTGGTTCCTACTGTAAAGTGAAATCACTTTACAATTAAAACAAATAAACTTTAAATTACTTTGTATCCAGCTTGACTGAGAGCACATACATTAACCTCACAATCTCTTTTTCCTGCTCTCCCAGGGAAAGTTGTTTGACATAACCGTGTCTGATGAGGCAACATGGACACTCGGTGAGTTGCATACCTTTAAGAACTGTACCACGACATCATTTGAGAAAAGCTACATGTTTATCTCTTTTCATGTTTTATCTGTTTTCCATCTTCAGAGGACAGGTGTCTCATCCGCATCATTCTGATGAAGACCAACAGAGAGGCGGGGAACTGCTGGTCCTCTCTGCTGGAGGGGGAGTACTGTGCTAACGCCTGGGTCCAGGACCAGATGCAGAGGAAGCTCACACTGGAGAGGTTCCAGCGGGAGGTTAGTTTGATGTCGTGCTATTTGAAGGATCGTGGTGTTTGGGGCAAAGTCTGTTTTCTCAGTTATCAACTGCACAGCCGTCTTACATATGCCATATTGCCACTGCTTCGTTAGTCTGGTTAGAACTACTTTGTTGTAAGCTACCCAATATTTAAGTTTAAAAAAATTGTTTTTCAAACAAATTTACAAAGGTTTAAATAGGATATAAGTAATCAAAAGATATATATTTAAGGTTGCCAGGATGTGAATTATCACTTTGGGTTTTAATAATTAAATCTGCAGTTGTGTTAATAAGATGCTATTAATGGATTTAAATCCAGATTGTCTGAAGTTCTCTTTTAGACATAAGTGGTCAAATGATTCAAACAGTTTTCACAATCTGGTAACACACAAGTAGCTCTTATTCTTGTCTGACAACTCATTTTGAGTTCTGGTAAATGGTGTATTAATGCTTTCTAAAGTCGTTTACCGTATATATGTAATGAGACAGGAGGGGTAACACATTTAACAGTTCCTAAAACAAAAATTTCACTGATGTGATTTGTGTATCCAGAGGAACAAAGTAATGGTGTTTTTTATCCATTTGTACTTATCAAACATATTTTGTAGTAGGTTTAAGAAAAATGGGCCATGAATTCTCAGATTCAATTGCATATTCAGCTTAAATTTGTCAAATGAATGAAGAATGTATGCTGGTACTGAATGGAAACAGGCTTCCTGGTAATTTAATATTTATCCTCCGTTTTGCCAGAATCCTGGATTCGACTTCAGCGGTGCAGAGATCTCTGGGAATTTTGCTGGCGGTGGTCCCGACTTTTCCAGTTTACAGAAGTGACCCTCACTATGATGTCAAAAACATTTCACACTTAATGGACACTACAGGACATCTATGACAGTGGAACCTTGGATCCATCAGAATGTCTGCTACATGAAGCCGGAAGTTTTGCTTTCAGAAAAACTTGAGCTAACAAGACAGAATTGTTACAAAAATAAGGTCTTCCTTAGTTTCTTCTGCCTCTTTCGCAACAAAGAACAGATTTTATTTGGCCAAATTTGCCAAGTTGCAAGGTGTATGGGGCAAAACAGCTGATTGAAATGTTTGATCTGTTTGTAAAAAGCCTTTGAGAATGATAAACTTTCAATGAAGAAACAAACAAGCAATAGCTTTTCAATAAAGTTTTATTGAAAGGTACAAGCGCATTGGTTAACTAGATGCTGGATTCAATAAGCAATTTTGAATTTGAGAACACATTTTTCTCACTAAAAGAAACTTACACTAAACAGGGAAACTTGCAAAGAAAAGTCAATACGCATTCCAATCCACATTTCCACTGCAACAACTAATTTTTTTAGTGTTCTCTGTATAATTGACAAATGAAATCATCAATACACTTGTGTCTGTGTCCACAAATTAAGAATCGGTGAAAACAACTAATCTGCAACCTCTGCTGACATTACGGCTCAAATAGTACTTTTAGCCGATTGTGACAGTTTTGTCACTAGCCTCTATTCACTGGAGAAAACCAGAGTTCCCTTCGCTGTGAACATAAAAAACAAAAAATCACCTTGGGTAGGAGTGTGCATTCAGGACAGTTTAGCAACCTAGGGTGGGAGTTAAGGATTTTGGGTCAGATTTCTTGGTTCCATTTTTGCTTTTTCGCAAAATCCTTCTCCCTCCTCTTCCACATGGTGGACTGAGGACCTAGGTGGTTCTATACTTAATTGCTTAAAACCAGCAACCCGTTCCAGGAAAGGCCAAACTTCTGGGTACGGATTAAAACAAGAACATACTGTACAGGTGTGCAAGAAAACTCAAATCAGGGAAGTAAAACTTCAGACTAATGTCCTGCATTAGGAAAACCTTTAACAGGGCATTACTCTACGTTCTACGGGAAGATGAATGTTGTGCATTTCATTTCTGCAGATTACAAACTTGAGGAAAACTTTTCCTTAAAGAAATCCATCACCAGCGATGAAGATCTGTAAGGAAAATAATAGATAGTACATGGGTGACCTTACAACACGACACCACAAAGTTTCATTCAATCTGAGCAAGACAATTTGTTGTATATTTTCTCCCCATGTAAGGTCACCCATCTGTACCCCCAGGTTTTAATAAGCTGATTCGGGTATTGTGGGAAGATGAGCTATCTTGTAGTAGCTATGCTTCAGCTGACGGGCAGTTCTACCCGAGATGGTCCAGCGAAGTCTCTGGGTGTTCGGTTTCGAGCACTTGGTGGTGGCGTATTCAGCCAGACATTTCCCAACAAACTCCCGCACACAAACCAGGTCCCCATCTCTGATCTGCACACAAGAAATACAGACAAAAAATCTCAGTTGTGGCAGCATATCTGAGCTGTATCGCTACTACTTATAAGTTGTTCTGTGCAGCACACAGGCATGATTATGAAAATAGTTGGTGCTTACCTTCAGCTGCTGCTGCAGAGCTTTCAGGGCCTCTGATATTTTGTCAGTGTGCTCAGGGTCGTGTTCTTCCTGGGCCTCATAACACAGCACAGCCATGGCAAGCAGAGATGGCTGCAGATAAAGAGGGAAGACATTCTTAAAAACCTAAAACTGTCACAGAGGAACAGGTTTGTCTGAGAAAACCAGCCCAGAAAACATAACAGTTCGAGATGACCTACTTTCTACTTGAGCTGTTTTGTTTATAGTGTCAAATTGTAAGCAAAGTGAAGCTGCTGGATAGAACTAATTTCTTGAACATAAATAAAATATTAGACTGCAAACAGGCCATCTTAAAATGATGAGACCGGTTATTTTAGCCTACCTTTATTTTAGAGAAGACGAATGAGCAATGACAAGCTTTCAGCTGAGCTTCCAGTCTCTCAAGACTCAGGATCTGCTTGCTGGAAAAGGGAAAATTCTGTTAGTGTCAAGACTCCAACTTATATCTAAAATTATATGAGGCAGAGGCCTCTAGATTAGATATCTGTCTGCTTCAGTGAAATCAAAAACGACAATAAGACTTGATGTCTTTTAAATTAAGTACAAGTCTGAATAATCTTCATGATTTAAAGTAGGACTGTGCATGTTAGCCTTGGAATATTTCTGGCTAGTGTTCACTTCAAAGCCAAATATGAGAAGACACATTTTAGTAGTGTAAACATAATCCGGTTGAGTCACGGTTCAGCCCTGCAGGTTGATGTGACCATCCGTCCTTACCTCTCAGCGTCGAGCTGCTCCTGGATGTGGCTGTGAAAGAGGCGGAGGAAGCGGAGCGCTGTGGGGGCCTTCACCTTCCAGTAGAGCTTCTCCATGATGATCTTCTCCATCCTAATCATGTCAGGCACTGTGAAGCGATTCTGACTGATGCGGATCAGTTCATTGGCCAGAGGCACGTTCTTTTCCTCTTCAGAGGACTTCACAGCAATATAGAAGCAGCACAGGCCCACACAGGACAGGTGTTTTGGCTGAATCTGTAGAGCACAGACGACAAAATAAGATTAGAGAGTTTTTTAAAACAATTATAGTCTAAGCAACAAGATAAAAATTATCTTTGCTGTGTACAAACCTTCATTACTGATAGGAATCGATCCAGTATGCTGATGGCCAGTGAGAAGCTGTCTGAGCTGAAGCCAAAGAACCTGGTCAGAGAGAGCAGGTCCTTCACCTCCAGCTCCCGGAGTCTGGCGGTCATCCTGAGGCCGTTGTCCTGGGCGCATTCGATGAACCTCAAGCCGCTCAGCTTAGGTTGGTATCGGCCCTCTTGATCGGTTAGAGCCTTCAGCTGAACGTCAAAGGGTGGTGTTCCAGGTCCTGTTACTGTGTCAATCATCTGTGCAGAAAAGAAAGAAGAGCTGAATAATACTGACTAAATCAAACTATCACTAGCATGTCTCTATTATACGCATGGATAAGGGAAGAACCCATATAGATTATTATTATTCTTTTTTTTTTTTTTTAAATCAGCCATGTTTAGGGGACTGATTTATGACAATTCAATTTAAATGTGGTTTCATAAGGGGACTGTTGAGCCTTGGCAGAGGTATGTACTCTTCTGGTAATTTCTACTATATTTATCAGGATTCTAAGGACTAGTAAAGTGACCATGCTGATTCTGTGACTACAAGAATGTATGTAATATTTAACAATTATACATATGAATATAGCTACATATACTTAAGATTAAACTTAAAGTTGATTATTCGCTTAACAACCTTATGGGGAGTTTAATAAGACACTGTATTGGGTAATATGGTCTATAGAGGGGGAAAAAGAAAGTTACAAAATTCCTGTACCACAGTGAATTAAATAACTGTGATCCAAGAGCAGACGTGTTCTTTCAAGATCACTAAATCCAAGTTAATATCAATGTATCAATCAGTCTTCTACCAATATCATTGATAGCTCATACCAATGAGGGGAAATATAATGATTAAATACAGTGATGTTAGAAATGGTTTAAAATCAGTGTAGGTTGTACTCAATGTAAATGTAATATGAATAGATCCTATTGCGCAGGAGTGGCTGAGACTTGCACTGCTTTCAAATATGTATGTTATCCTGATCAAGGCTTTTCACAGCAGCTGCCACTGAACTAGATGAAACAGGCTGTGGAAACACAAACACACACACACAAACACACAACAGAGCCAACAAAGATACTCACTATCTGTTATAATGTGTTAATATATTCAGGTTAGGGTATAAAGCCAAATGAGCTTGTTTGAGCCGCTTTTTGACACCGGGTCTCCGCATGAGCTTCAGGTCGTGAGTGGAACAGGGAAAGCGGAGTCATGTCTGGACATGTCCCTGCCGCACACACCAATGGAGAGCTAGCGCTTGATAACAGACCCCAGGGAGTTTACACCGGCTACACTATGTAACTCCGACAGGAACTCGAACCCACGACACTGTAGCGACGGTGTCCGTTTACCGCTACACTCAAGGCCGGCGGAGGAAAAAGGTCAAACTAATTTTAACGTAAAGGACGTCGCTGACTAGCTACAGCTGCTAGCGCTGGCTATCAGCTTCCACTGTTCAGAGAGTAAAGCTAGTTTGCTACATGCTACGGACACACAAACACAAACACACAACACCGGGACATTAGGTCACAGGGTCCCAGGTAAACATGTTGTTGGTGAACGGTAGAGAGACGAAAGATTAGATAACCTACCTTGTCTCGAGTTACGCTGTCTTGAATATTATGGAAAATCAACGGTGGGGGGGAAAGTCTCCACGCGTTTCAAGCAAGCGAGTAAAAATAAGTTTAAAACACACAAAAAGTAGGTATGAACTTTGATTAAAGAAAGTTTTAAGCGGCGATTGTTTCTGCCTCTGCACACCCCCCTACCCTTGGCGTGAGGCGATGGGGAAAAGGGCAGATCACGTAGTAACGTTGCCCTAAAACCAGGCCCATGTCCGGACATGGTGAGCTGTCATTGGTCACACCACCAATGACGCTCATGCTGCTGAATGACAATTGGCTTAAGTGACAGACATTCTCGATTAAACCCCGCCCTTCGCAAACAGGAGGACCAATCACTGCTAGGGAGGCGGGACTATGTTTGTTTTTTTGATTAATCATGAAATAAAATGATGATAAATTAATGAAGCGAGGTTACTTGTCCTTCCATGAAGTGACAATATAGATATGATTTAAACACTATTGAGCTTCTGACTCTAGCAAGCGATAAAACAAAGACTATGGGAAGATGCACATACAACAAATCAGAAAAAACAGCAAATGTGTTATTTCTAAGTAAAACTTTAGGATTTCTTCAAAATTAAATTCACTGACTGTATGTTTTGAGCAAGCATTAACACGCAAAGCTGCCTCTTCTTTTTAAAGGGACATCCACTGGCAGGTTTCTGGAACAATCTGGAAAGTGCTGAGACCACGGGTTACAACAACATGTTTTCTTCTCTGTCTGTGAGAGCGGTTGTAGAGACAACAACAACACATTTTCAATAAAGTAACTCTTTATTAACCAAGGATATACAAATCTTGTCGTGGGCCCACTCACACCCACCGTACAGATTTACTGACACAGGTTTAACCCTGAATTTCTCTACATCTAGGCTTATTTAATGTAACAGCATTACATACAAGTCTGAAACTAAGAAATACTCCCAGCTACATCTTTCAGACACAAAATGAGGGGTTGACATGTAAACATGATAATGTACCTTTTATAATGAGTAAATATATTTGTACTATGATTGATTTAAAGTGCATGTAAATCATAATATAATGCTCAATCAGTACAACCTTTAACAGCAATTCTACGTCACTTTATAGTATACTTTATACTTCACAGTGTAAACTGTCATCAGTCAAAAACTACAAGCAAAACATGGCAGATTAGAGAAGGTAGCACATTTAGTACAAAAACGAACATTTTGGCTATGACACGTTTTAATCATCGTGGGAATGAAGGTTAAGAGCCATGCGGAGAGACCATGCTACAGAGCACTGCTTAAAGGTTTCAAGGAGAGTTAAGTAGACAGGGAAGACTGCAGACTGACTCACCTCCAGGGATGTTAAGTGCATTTCTATAAAACTTGTTATTTCACATTGTGAAAATAATACACTTCATTGTTATTAGTCTGTGATCGTTTTGCTGTGGTAGAAAATCTTCTAATTCAAATTCCTTCCTGAGGTTAAGGAGCAGGCAGATGGAAGACTAAAGAAGCTATGGAAAGGAAAGAAAAAACATTGTAATGAACAAGCAAGTCTATAGATTAATTAACAGCACAATTTCTTTACAACTGAGATTTAGTGCAAATGATAAAGTTAAATCAGCATTTTGTTATTTATCCTGTTAATACCACCGACTGAGGTCAAAAGCAAAACTGAAGCTAGAATTAAACGACTCAGACAGAAACACTGTTAATAAACCATAAGGATCAGAAACCATGTTTGGGAAATGACAGCAGGTACAATATGAATCATACAAATGACTGATATGATGGGAAGTGAGGACTGAAAGAACTAAAGGGGTTTGGGTTCTGTTGACAAAGAGATAAACTGATCCTCTATTTGTGTTTTCAATCATAATTTTTTATTGTAATGAAGGCAAAATATTTGCTTGTTTCCAGACTCACTGTACAAACTTTTTATTATTTTCTCAGTTGTATAACAATGCAATGAGTGGTGGTTAGATGATTCAATTATCTTACCTTATCATCTTACTACAGAGTTATCTGACCTCAAATAATCTAAATACCAACAATTAAAAACATCAACCATCAGTATTTTTATATCCACTATTAAACATTATGTATTACAAAAAGAGATTCTGACTCAGTCTCCTGAATCTATGAGGTGCTTTCAGTGTCTCTGAGAAATACAGACTTCAGAACATGGACACATTCATGGACAGAAAATGAAAAAACACACGCTTCATCTTATGAAAACAGTCCACAGATGTGTTATCATGTGTCCTGCAGAGTCAGCACCAGGAACAAATTAAACACACTGAGCAAAGCTACCTTTTTGATCCAAAAGTACACAGTGGCTTAGAGCCACCCCATTATTCAGGCTGACATACGTGCACCGTCACTGTGTTATTGAGTCCACACATACAGTGTCAGTAAGTTATAACAGCCTGTTTTTCCCATGCTGACGGTGGACACATTCCTGGATGTTTGATCCATAATTCAACTGAAAGGGGAACAGAAATAAGACAACATATGGAATAAAGAAAAAAAATGCAGGATTTGAAGTATGGTAGAAATCAATAGAAAAAATGAAAGACAGGAATGTAACAGTGTATCTTTTTTAAGCATCCATTTTCTGTCAAAAATGTCATCTGGAGACATTGAGAGGTCCAGCTAGATATTTCTGTTGTCTTAGATGTGAGGAGCAACTCCAACATTCATGGGGATTTTAGCTTCCTGTTTAAGTTGTATGTTGGAAAACGCAACACATCTTTGTTTTATTAAAACAAACACATTTAATCCAGTTTATAATCATTAAGCCGGGACAAAAGATATGAAGATGTGAAAGACGTTTAGTAGTTGAAAGTTCCCCAGTACTTTCAACTACTAAACATAACTCTTTTCAGCTCCATATTAAAAACATGTTAGAGAGAATTTCAGTGTATTCTTCTAACACTGATAATTGTTTAGAAGACCTTATATCTAAATATCCATGGACATTCAGAACGAAATAAGGCAGCAGTGGGTTTAAAAGTTTTTGACACTTGCATTATCCAATACATATCTATTCTCTACAGTAACAATTAACTTCTGGGTCTAGAACTAGCTTGTATATTACAGCCAAAGAATCACTGGCTGCATAATTTGAGAAGTAGATATAGATACAGAGTTGAAATAACATCTTGAGCTCAGTGTGCCATTACACAGGCTACAGTCATATTTTCACTTCCTGTGTAAAGGCTCTTGAAGCCAGTGGAAACTTAACCAGGCTTCTGTATTTGTGTATATCTGGGTCTATGTAACTAAATTTATCCTGATATTTAAAGTCTCCACCTGCAGAAATGACTATGATTCTATGACTATGATGTTAAAAATAAACAGAAGTGCCCCTGCCTGAGATACAGTCTGCCAGGTCAACCTGCAGAGACGCAAGCATCAGGCGGCGTAGAGCAAGCTGTGAGCCTTCTTACTGTGTCTGGGCACACTATGTCAGTCTGAATCTGTTCCTGTATACGTTTCTGAGCCAACATGGCTCCTGGGAAGATAACAATATCTCATTGATCACAATGTACACCTCCCTCCTCTGTCCAGACTGACTTAAAGAATACATGAATATGATGTTTGTGTGACAAATAACAGGCTATCCTTGACCTGCTTGAGAGATCATTGTGATTAACTATTTTTGATGTATTATTTGCTTTTAAATCCATAAAGAAACCAGGTGAGCAGCAATGCAAATCAAACACATACAGTAAAGCAGACTTACTTCTTCTTGTCCTTGTCCTTCTTGAACGGCTGCTGTGAGCAGCCCTGCAGGGCCTGTCCCATCAGCGTCTCAGCTGCCACCTTTCTTCTGTTGAAGGCGTTCATCTCTTCCTCCAGTTCCCGTCTTTTCTCTTCCAGATTCTTCTTTTCATCCTGGTGCATCCGCTTGAGCTGCTCGAACCTCTCATGAAGCTAGAGATGATGACGATAATGATGGGACAGTGCACAATGTGAGGCAAACCAGTGGTGGTATGTGTTCATCAATGTTATTTCATGATGTCAGTCCTCACCTCTTTTTCTTTTTCTTTCAGCTCTGCTTCTGTCTCCTTCACTTTGCTGACAAACATCTGCCTCATTTCTTCCTCTTTGCGCTGCAGCTCCACAATGAACTCCTTCCGCTTGGCTTCGTATGTCTCCTGAAGGCTGATGATCGAAAGGGTGGAAACGTTCAATTCTATCTGAAGCCATTTATGAACAGGATTAGTAAGTAGTAGTAGACTAGACGGTTGTAACACCAGGAGAGCTGCTAGTGCATGATTTTTGTTGATAAAGAAAAAAAAAAGATATAAATCTTAAGTTTGTGTTTCAATACTTTTTGAACATTTCCCATGATAATACTGATCATTTGAGTCAATTGTGATAGAGAATTCCCCCACCATTTCATCTCTATTTCCAACATAAAATAAAGGTAAATTTGTTGTCTTAATTTCTCTGTGGACACAGACCACAGATATGGTCAATCAGGACCTGAATGTCATACAGAAACCGAAGTTAATTCATTTATATTTCACCAAGTTACATAAACATGGATTTTAATGCGCTGTTAAAAAATATTCATATATCAGCGGCTGTGGCCTTTCCACCGAGGTAAATCGCCCAAATGCATTTCAACAGCATTATGCCTAAATTCACCTGAAGGACTGGCTGTCAGGGCCTGTGTCCTTGAAGCCCATCTCTTCCAGCTTGCAGCGACGGTAGAGTTCATAGTGCCGAGCGTGCGTTTGATCACGGAGATCCTCCATGTTCACACGCAGCAGCATCTCCCTCAGCTTCACAAAGTCACAGTGGTTTTCATTCTCCACTGGAAAAGAAAAGAAAAGGCTTGGTTATTTAACCTTTTTGCTTTTACTGAAGATCTTAATTGTCAACTCTGAGTCTACTGCGCTTGTAACAAAGAGAATCAGGATAATTATATATAATGATATAATTATATTAAATCTTATCTGGAAAACTAATAATAGTTCAGCAGCAGGCGTCGGACTAATTAGCTCTACTGTCTGAGAGAATTTAATGATGCTTGTCAAATCAAATCAGTGGACTCACCCTGTACTATTCCCCAGGGGTACAGTCTCGCTTTCACCATCTTATTTCCTACTTTAACGTCTTCTACACTTCCAACCATAGCAAAGGGAAGATGTGTCTGAAACATAAAGCAATAATACAGTGTGGTTAAGATTATAGATCTTCTTTTATATGCAAGATAAACAAATTATATTACAACATGTATGGATTCAAAGTATGGCTTTTATTGTGCTACGAAATCTCCAACTCTGCTGCAACAATCATTAAATGATATTGACAATATAACCCGGACCAAGGAGTTATGTTTTTGTCTGTTTGTTAGTTTGCAGGGTTATCAAAAACTACTTAATGAGTTCCATAACATTTTGTGGAGGGGTCAGCTGAGTAGAATTACTAGCACCATATTATCATATTTCTCTATGTAGAATGCTGGAAAAACCCTGATCCAGATATGTGGGCAGGGATTCAGAAGCAGAGTGATTCCTCTGCCAAGGCCCAACAGTCCAGTTGTGAAATCTCATTTAAATTCACCAGATCCAGATTTTTATTTTGATCTGCACCACATTGAAGACACTCTCAGATTTGTTTTACCTAGATCCAATAATAATTCTCTGAGCAATCCGCCCGGCACGGATCTGCACCAAAACTTAATAGGTTCTTTCCTGACCCATACCGCACCTTTTCTCCCACCTTTAAGTTGTAATCCGTGCAGTAGTTTTTGCTTAATCCTTCTAAATAACAAACAAACGCAGATGAAAACATAACCTCTATGGCGGAGGTAAAGATAGGTAGAGGCTTAAGGAGATTACAGTGGTGGGGGAAAGTGAGAATAAACATTAACTTGTAATCTGTCTCCTTATGTGACCGACAACCAAAAACAGAATATTCCTACTGTTATAACAACAATCATGTACAACATATATATAACATATACTATGTTTTGCACTGTGTATATGGTTTTATTTTCTAGGACTTACATTCATGGAGGAGTTGATCTCTGCGACGGCCTCATCCTCTGTGGGGAACTGATAAATCTGAACTCCGTTGCTGACCAGCTCGCTCATTATCTTGATTTTTAATTTATCCAGTTCACTCCTGGAAACTGTGTCTGCCTTTGCAATGACAGGGATGATGTTCACCTGCATGAAGAAAACATAATATTATACTAACAGACTAGAACATGAGTCAAATGAGCTCTTGAAACACACAGGACTCGGTGCGTGGTTACCTTGCTGTCCAGTTTCTTCATTGTGACGAGGTCCAGAGACTTCAGGGAGTGGCCGTTGGGAGCGATGAAATACAGGCAGATGTGGATTCTTGTGTCGTGGTAGTTGCAGAGGGAACGCTTTATCTTCAGCTCTTCCTCAAGATACCTTTCAAACTGGGTGTCAATGTACTCAAGAATCGGTTTAAAGCTGCAAAAAAATAAAATAATTAAGCATTGTTATTTTATCCTAACGTTTATGAACATTAAACTTTGAATTGGGTTTTGTTGACAAAAAGACATGTAGTATCCTGGTTACAAATTCACACACTACAATCTCACAGCCAAGCATCCTACAGCCTTTTATGCTGCTGTTGAAGCACTCAAATGTCTATTGAGATTGGATTCGTTCCACCAGTCATTCCCTTATTCCTTTTCTTCGCCTCCAAATTCACATGCCAGCAGCCGGGCCAATCTATCTCTCAATGCCATATTGTGTAAGTGTGTTGGCTGAACTTCCGTAGCAAGAGGGAGAAATGATTAATAGCTGAAGCTGAGAAGAAATCCTCAGAATTATCAGAACAGACACTCTAACAAATTGATAAACAAACATCTAGATGAATAAGTACCTTTCCCCTTTGTTGATCTGGTCTCCAAACCCGACCGTGTGCACGATGGTCAGCTTGAGGTTGACATTGCTCTCCTGCAGATCGTACGTCTGTGGGCGTAGATGCACATCGCTCTCATAGTGGCTGGCTTCCTCGTTTTCAAATGTCGTATTGAAAAGAGTGTTCATCAGCGTTGACTTGCCTATCCCTGTCTCGCCTAGGGAGAAGATAATAATGACACGCCAAGATACAGAGAAGAACGTGCAATGCGTTTGTGCAGCAGTCACAATGAATGCATGTCATGTCCAGAGCAACAACTTTGGATCACGAAAGTCCTCCCGACTCTTCAACGTACCTACACAGAGGATGTTGAAGCTAAACCCCTGAGCGACTGATCTGCTGACCAGCTGATCTGGAAGACGGTCAAAGCCCACATGGCCTCTCAGCTCCAGATTTCGCTTTTCTTCATTCTGAGGTATTTGGAAACAGGCAGGACAGAGAATACTTCATTCAATATTTCATTATTTAAGCCTCAAACCAGAAGTATCTCGGGAAACAATGACAAAGCAAAGCAATAAAATGGTTAGGTTTATAAAATCCTTCAATTGGATCTTGTACACTCATTATACTATCAGGCCTAAAAGCATCCTTTTCAAATGAAGTCACATCTTCGTGTTTACACACTGAGATGTCCGTCCTATTAAACATTTCTGTCCGAATATCACAAACCAAATTTGTCTTGTAAGGATTCTTAAAATGCGTAAGAAATAAAATCCTAATGATCATCTGGATTATCTATATCTAATAAACTATGTTAACAGGCTTCAGCTTAACAATTTAATGTTTTAGTAACTTTAAAACAGAAATTATAACAGATATATTATTCAAACGTTTAGAGATCAAAACACTTTGCGTATATTGTATTTCTCTAGTGATTTAGCACTACTGTTACTCATGTTCGGTGACGGAGTAGAAATGACGATGATAACTCTCCAGTTTCATTAAAGTACCCATCCACTTGCAACTCACTTTGGTGTTTGCCTTTTATCGTGCAAAGTTTCCTACTAAAAGCCTGTTTTCACAATCGCCAACTAAAGATGCAAAGTGTCCCTGTGCAACCTGATACTTGAAATTTAACGTGCGTATTTCCGAGAGGATTTTGTGGCATGAAAACTTGACCTTTCAAGTGTGCATACATAGAAATATTACTTTTTAAAAACCCTATATTATAGAATATATCAATACAGTGAAGTCGTGCATGGAATCGATGTGACAAATGTCTGGAGGGGAACTTAAATATAATGCTGACACTAAAGAATTTTATCTATATTTAACGCTTATTAGATCTAATGTGTTTTGCCCTGGTTGTACAAGCCTGGGGGGGGTGGGGGTTCATCCCTCACATACCAAAAACACTCTGGGATGCTGGCATCTTGCAAAAGGCTCAACATGAGGACTAGGATGCGTTCAGCACAACACACACACACACACACACACACACACACACACACACACACACACACACACACACACACACACACACACACACACACACACACACACACACACACACACACACACACACACACACACACACACACACACACACACACACACACACACACACACACAAAGAGCTCTTTATGTGATGTTATTTCTCAGGGTGGGAGGATATCCAAGCTGTTGGCTGGTACCCTCATCACCCCCCTTAACCTACTTCAGCAAACTCTCCCATCGTTTGCAGCTCAACACAAGGCCAACAAACACACGTCAGATATGACAACGCTCCTAATGAACACGTTGGCACGAATTACACGTCTGGCTGATGCGTGGTGAGATAGTCGCTGAGCAATGCACCCAGCTGAGTCTCCAGGAGCTGGAATAGTCCTCACCTGACTGCTACTTATGTTGATCCTCTTAACTCGCTCTCTTGCTGCCTGCTGTCCCTGCTCTCCTACACACGAGTGGCCCTTTGGTTCCGTCCTGTGCAGTGGTCAACACACACACACACACACACACACCTGTCACACACTGAAGTGCTGACGCTCAGGCTTTGTGCTGCCTCACGCAGCAAAAGCAACACTTCCATCAAAATGGTCGCACGACGCATCGCTCCTGCAGAATCCTCCTCAGCCTTCATCACATTCATTAGCCATAACGAGCCTCCTCTTCCTCCTCCTCCTCCTCCTCGCCACCTCCACCGCAGTGATCCCGCTGCATCCTCCGACACATCTCTCCTCATCACCACCTTATAGACTCTATACGTACGCCTGCGTCCTCCGGGCCGGCGGGGTCTGACAGCCACCTCGACACCAACAACACCGGATCGGGAATCATCGCACTTACCGCGAAGGCATCCATCTCACAGGCCGCCATCGTCACAAGTGGCTGTGTGTGCAGAGAGGATTCCTTCAACCAGAGCTGCTCTCCACATCACACGCTCCTCTCAATATGGCCACTCGGAGGCAACACCCCCTCGGTGCTAGGGGGCGATGTTGCATCATTTCCAAACAGACTCCTCACTCTGTGTGTGTGTGTGTGTGTGTGTGTGTGTGTGTGTGTGTGTGTGTGTGTGTGTGTGTGTGTGTGTGTGTGTGTGTGTGTGTGTGTGTGTGTGTGTGTGTGTGTGTGTGTGTGTGTGTGTGTGTGTGTGTGTGTGTGTGTGTGTGTGTGTGTGTGTGTGTGTGTGTGTGTGTGTGTGTGTGTGTGTGTGTGTGTGTGTTTTTCTGAACTCGGTGTAAGATTTGATTAACTCACTTAATATTCAGATGACCTGCTCTGGTAGACACGCCCAAGTGTTGCCATGGAAACGTACGCCTATCAGGGAAACAATACAATAATAATAATATAACACTTGAGTTGCAAAATGCTTAACAAATAAAAGACATACAGATCATATTTAAAAAATCCAAACCCACTCATTGAGTAATTAATAAAAGGAGAATACACTAGCATTTATGCAAGACCACCAGTTACAATAACAACAACTAATAGAATTAGGTAAAACGAAGGAACGCAATATAAAAGTAAGTTTTAAAGAAAGCTACTGTCCTGCTGTATTTCATGGGTGTTCCAGAGCCTCTGAACTTTTATTTCCAAAGCTCTGTCTCCCTTGGTCTTTAGCTGAGAGTCTGGAACAGGCTCCTGCAAGATGATCTCTTATTAGTCCCAATGTGGGGAGATGTACCATGTTACAGCAGTAAAGTTAATAACTATTTCTCTTCAAATACATTTTGTTTGTATAGCGCCAAATCATAATATACATTATCTCAAGGCACTTTACAAAGAAGGTCATGCCCTTAAAAATGATAGAGAAACACAACTATGTAAAAAATATATAAAATGTAAACAGAAGTGGCTGTGTCTTAAGTTACTATTAGAGGGGGTTTCCTTGTATTCAAAGGAAAAGGAATTTGCAAAATAATATAGGTTTTAAAAAAGGAATGAAATATAATCCTCACTTTAGTCATCCTTAAATAGATGATCAAATATTCCCACAGTTGTATTACTTTATTCGATTTAATGAAACGCAAGGGTCTCAAAATAATCTTTTAAGTCGTGCAAAAAGTCTGTGAAATTCGGGGCGATAATTGATTTATAAGCGCTGATGTCAGCAACTCGTGTACCAAACATTTTCGCCGACTTTCCCGAGTTGTTCCGAGAATCTTCCCAGCCGGGAAGTTAATGTTCCGATTATTCTTACGCCCCATGAACGCACAATGGGAGAAGTTTGACAATCCTGCAACAACAGCGACACAGAAAAGTTGCATTTTAAGACTGTTCAAGGTCACTCGAAGGAAGTTTTACGAAGGCTGTCTCCTAGCAACGCGACTCTCATGGCAAAGGAACTTTTGAAGTGTTTGAGGGTCGTAATGAAAACCGGGTGAGAATGTGGAGGCGCCGGAAGCTGCAGCAGGTTGGTGGAGGACAGAGGAGCCGGAGGAGGGGGGGGAGTGGATAGAGAGGAGCTTATCCCTCTGGCTTCATTTGAGCTGTCTGCCGGAGCTTGTCATATTTTTCTTCCCCTGGACAAAATGGCTCTGACCCAGGAGTCCGTCCTGTCCTTTCTGCTGGAGCACGGAGGGAAGGTGCAGAACTCGGAGCTGGTGAACAATTTCAGGAGCCAGATCAACTGCAGCGATCCCGCGGAAAAGCTGCACAATAGAGACCTGTTCAAGAGGCTGGTGAACAGCGTCGCTGTGGTCCGACAGATCGACGAGGTGAAGTTTGTGGTCGTGAAGAAAAGGTACCAGGACTTTGTCAGAGAGCACGATGCATCGCCCGAAGCGCCTCTGGACCTCAGTTTCTCCGGCTGCACATCTCCTCATCGAGCCGAAGCAGCCAGGATGATTTGTACCGACATTGAAAACAACAATATAGACAGCCCACTAAACACGTATTGCAATTATCATTATGGTGACGACGGAAAGCATGTGCCTGCAGGGAGTGTGCGGCAGAGAATTCCGTTATCCAGGAGTCTAAGCAGCCTGGACGCAACCACTGTCAAAGTTTTAAATATCTCCGGAGATCATGAGATTAAAGCAAGAAAATCTGGAGCTGTCTTCGCTGTGATAGCAGTGAAATCCCCTCAGAGAGACCCGGCACCAGCAGTACATGGATCACATTACAAAGTGCATGGACATGAATCTTCAGGCAAAAAAATCACTTCGGTAACAGAGGCTTCTCCACCATCAGTAACTCTACATTCTAACTTTCCAGCATGCAAGAAGGATGCAGTGAGGGGACATCAAGTCCAGAAAACCAGGCAAACAGAGGACATGCAGCCTCCAGGGATTCCCCAGGCAAGGCCCCAAAACAAGACCACAAGACCACCAGAAGATGCTAAGGACACAGAGTCTGTGCCTCTGGAGCCATTAGCTCATGAGTGGTTGGTGAAGTGTGCCGCTGGACTGTGGGGGCAGATCCATGCTCTGCTGCTGAAGGACACACGGTTAGCACAGAAAAAAGACTTCATGTCAGGTTTCACAGCGCTACACTGGGCCGCCAAGGATGGCAACAGCGAGATGATACACAAGCTCATGAAGATCTCCAGAAAGAGAGGCACTTACATCAACGTCAACAGCAAATCACACGGAGGATACACTCCTCTACACATCGCAGCCATGCACGGCCACACTCAGGTGATGGTTGTGCTTGTGCAGAGGTATGGAGCCAGTGTTAGTGAGAGAGATAATGCCGGTAAGAAGGCCTTTACCTACCTGGGTGAAGATGTGTCAGCTGAGGTCAGAGCACTTCTGGGAGGACTGCAGCCGGCTAAGTACAGGGAGAGGACAGAGGAAGACGACTACAGAGAGCACCCCAAAGGCCTCAACACTATAAGTAAACTGTTCCAGCCTCACATAGGGAGGAAACACAAGACTACAGCAAAGTTTGCCCACGATTGGTGACAAAGACATGGATCACATCCATCAGTAAGATGACCAATATCAAGATTGAAAAAGACAATACTACATCAATTTGTATATTCTGTAAATATAAAACAACCTAGAGCATTGTTAAGTATATGGTTTGGATCAGTTTGTTTATTTTCAAATGTGTAGTCTCTCAGTATTCATCACAAGCTCTCCTTTACAGTATATCACTACTATTTGTGAATTGTATTAATACTCTTATTCTTTAAGTGAATTAACAAGGATTTTTCACCAATTTAACTTATTTTAATAGCACAATCTGTGATAGCGACCCTGTACATATGCTCATTACCCAAGGTGTATTAAATCCTTAAATTCTTGATTCATGAACTCAGAGTTTAAGGGAATATTAGAACAGACATCACTTGGGAAACAGTTGCTGTCAGCACAGTGCACAGCAGGTCATACATCTATGATATTCTGATCATCTAAAATTGAAATCAGTTAAAGTTCTTTACAGAAAACTGTCTAGAGATCACACTTGATACTGATGTAGAGAAATAGTGGTAGAATTTAATAAAATACACACAACAAGGCATGTGGGGCCAGTTGCAGGGAAGTAGTCAGGGTAGTGGAATGTCTCATTAATCAATTTCTTTGTGAACATGAGGTTGTTATAGAGGGGATTCCTTTTCTAGGTCAACATGGGGCCCCTTCTCTGGGTTGTTGAGGCAAAAAAGACCAGTAATGGGCATTATCAGTCTCGGCCCTGAAACCACCTACTGATCATTTGTTGATATGTCCTTTGCAAAGTTCATGCTGGACAAAAAGTATTTGATCTCTGAAACATAAAAAACTATGTAAGTGTAGGATCATATCTCCAAAATTGTTCAGATAACTCAAAAACACAGTTTTTTGACCAATTTAAAATTAAAATAAAACACTTAAACCTAGCGATTAATGAGCACAGCATTCTGTGGCATTAACACTTAACAACCATTGTTTAATGAAACTTAATCAAATGGTGAAAAAACTTTTTCAGAAACATGTAGCGTCAGTGCTATCCACATCTGACCCAGAGCAAAACAATCACACTGATGACATGAAAGGAGTTGGAACTCATACAATGAAGCCAAAAGCCAAACAGAACCAGAACAATGTGCTTTGTCTCATTTTCTGGAAAAGAAGCTGCTTGCAACAACAAAGGTTGGCTGCACTCGTACTGTAGTAGACTGAACAGTGTTTTTATCCCACCCTATAAACCTTTCTTTATGCTGACGCAGATGATTCTGAAAGGAAGTCTACCTCAGGAGTGTTTCCTTTATCTATTCTGTAAATGTTCCAAACATCAAAGTCTCTCCAACAATAGTGTGGTGTCGTCCAGATCTTACATCATTTCCTGTTTTTGCAAAATCCCAAGATGCACCCATTTCTAGTTCACTAAAAGCAGCTGTGAAACAGAACAACAAAGAGATTAGTAGACCTTTTGTAATGTACATGGTGTGGAACTGAGATACAGCCACAACTTGAATCTAAAGTCCACCTCAAGTACTCTTAAACACACAGTATTGACTTTCACTGAGCAGATCTCTATTGGGTTATTATTCATTCTGGGATAGCACTTTTAAAATAAATCATTTCATATTTTAGATGAAGTTAGCTGATCACCAAGCTATTATTCTCTTTTTGATTGCAGTTTACATTTAAGCCCAGTAGAGGGCAATGCATACTATCATTATCCCAGTCTTAAAAATGTTATGTTTATTGATACTTGAGGAAGAGGTGGGAGGAACCATGATGGTAAATTAGTCCAGGTACATATTTGTTAAGTTTAAAAGGGGTTTAAGAGAGATGAGGTGGAACACTGGCTTTAAATGTAGCTTATTTATTAAATAGAAATACTTACAAAACAAGAAACTTCTACTGGAAATTTGTGTCAATTTATAATATGAATGAATATGAATTGGATACCGCAATGTTGCAAATGTACATAAAACAACTTTATGTTAAGGGTGCATTATATCAGGCTTACCTCACATATAAATATGTAAATTCGTTTTTAAGTACAATTTGCTCTAAGTAATATATTTTGGCAACAAATTTATGTTAAATCATATAATTTTTAACCAAATAGCCAAACTGGAAACTGCAACAGTGCGTTGAAAAACCTCAGTACAGTACTGTGCCTCCTGCGAAAGATAAAAAGGACATCAAATATACAATCAAATTTCAAGTTTGATTATTTAATATATTCACAGCATTTTGTACCACACACCACGTCCAGAGGTGGGAATTATAAATCAAAGGTTATGCATAATGTAGCGTGTTCTTTCTGCCCCCTAGAGGCTAGTAGCGTTACAACTGCTTTTTTGTCTCATTTTCTCACAGTGAACGTGACAAATGATTCCCTATTGAATAACGACATTTAATACGTGTTTAATATGAAACAATACTGTTCAACTGGTTGGAATTATTACAGTAGAAAAAATTATATACTATGTATTTAGCTGGCAGTTTTTGCTAAATTACAGCTCTAATGAAACGCTAGCTAGTTAGAACCTGTTAACTTTAAATGTCAAATTAGCATAACCTAATTAACCTGACCTTAACATTGAGCAGGCTTACTTACTCAAAAAGAGACTCATTACTATTTTCCTACATTACCTATTCTTGTATCAAATAGTGTGTGGCCAGTTAGTCTTTTATTTTTGAAGTTCATTGAAGTGCATAATACTGTTAATTAAAATGTTAAAAGTGTTGTTTTCTGTGTTTACTTTAATTGCCCTCTTTGTTGCGATCTTATTGTGACTACAGCAAGATATATATTATAAACTTCCTAGATTATACCCATACTTAATTTCACTGAAGTTATATAACAGATGCTATCAAGGGGAGCTAGATTGCAAATTATTACCAATAATTCACATGTGTAGCTTTCCATTTCTAAATGTTAACTCCAACAGTTGCCACAAAACGTCCCTTCCAAGTTCCAATTTAGTGGATATATATTTTTCTTAAAAAACAATTTGCCACTTGAGATATAAAGTCATTCTCATCTGTAACAGAAGTTTGGGGGACTTGTATCCAGTGATGAGTAGCCAGTTAGTCTCATTTATAAACTTGTATGTGCAAAAGATAACTTTATTCTAAGGAGAAACTGTGCAATAAATTATGCAACTTTTGTTAAATGTTTACTTAAATGTTACTAGTTGTATCAATCTTATTGTGGCTGCAATAAACATATTATCTTCCTACATTACCCATACTCAATTTCATTGCAGTTACATAATGTTTGCTATTTAATTCTAGCTTTCTAGCAAACTATTCCCCACTTCTCGCTATAAGTTAACTACAAAACTGCTTTAACAACTTGGTGGATATATTGGAGTAAAATACAATTGTCCACTTAATTACATTACTTTTATTTAGCTGACGGTTTTATCCAAAGCGACTTACAATGAGTGCATTCAACCATGAGGGTAAAAACCCAGAAAAACAAGAATCAAGTACAATTTTCTTGAAGAAAGCCAACTACAAAGTGCTATAGGTAAGTGACCTTTAAGTTCACAACTAAATCTCTACTTTTTTTTATTATTATTATTATTTTGTATTCAAGGTATAGTCGGAACAGATGTGTTTTTAGTTTGCGACGGAAGATGTATAGACTTTGTGCTGTCCTGATGTCACTGGGGAGCTCGTTCCACCATTCAGGGGCCAGGACAGCAATGAGTCGTGATTTTGTTGAGATGCTCTTACCTGTACCGGAAGTCTGGAGTATTTACATCCAGCGAGGAGAAGCCAGTAATTCTTTAAAGTTTGAAACCCATATGGATAATACCATTGTTTCATCTAGGGACGGGAATCGGCAGCGACCTCCCGATACGATACTATCACGATACTTGGGTGGCGATACGATATGTATTGCGATTCTTTGGGTATTGCGATTGGGTAAGTATTGTGATTCGAAATTACGATTTCCTGCGATTTTTTGTGGTTATTATTTTTTTTAATATTGGACCATGGAAAAAAGTAGTACATAGTACAAATACAACACAGTCCAATTTACTTAGAGCTTTACAAGTTTTATTTCAAATATTAACATTAACTTAATGACTGCCGGGCAGCCAATAGAGAAAATAAATAAAAATGTGCCCTATTATTGTATAGCCCCAGTCAACTGCACACAAACTGACAGATTCAAAAATGTATGCCACTTAGGCTACTTTTAAACAATAAATAAAAGTAAATTAAATAGAATGAATAAAAGTTCATTCATTATTTCAACTTTTAAATAAACAAAAAGTAGGCTATGCTTCATTGTTGTCTGCATGTAGGCGATGCAAATCTAGTGCCCCCCCCCCCCCCCCCCCCCATATAGACCAATACATATGTTTTTAAAAATCGACTTTGGAGGCAGCATGGCGATTCATTCACAAGAATCGTGATTTGTAACTGAATCGATTTTTTCCCCCATCCCTAGTTTCATCACGTTAAAAGATGATTTTAGATGTAAATAAATCCTGCGCTAGTTGACGCAGCTCTCGGTGAAATTATGACTTTCCTCTTTGAATCTGTGTCGTTGTGATAAAGCAGGAAATGTATTTTCATATTTTGACCTGATTGCCCACACCTGTGTGGACCAGCGGCGCCACGTGCTCGGTGTTGTGACCTCGAGCTGTCGGCGCAGAGACGCTCTCGGCTTCTTCGCAGGTTTCCTTGTTTGTGATGGAGAAAGCAACGCTAATGTCGGCCGCCCTTTTCTCTCTCCACACGGTTGTACCCCTGCTGCTTCTCAGCTCCAGCTGCCCGACCCTCGGCTCCTCTGTCGCCGCCTCCGGGGCTGCTCTGCGCCGCCCTGGCGAGCCGAGCTTCCCGTACAGCAGCATCTTCTCCCCGCTGCTCAGAGCCCTGTCCGAGCACGGGGGGCCCAGCTGGGGCCGGGGCCTCAGGAAGAAGAAGAGGCCCGAGCACCGGTACGTGAAATATCTGACCGAGGTTTACAAGCCGTCCTCCAGGGTGCAGAGGAGTCTGGACGGGAGCACGACCTACAACACGGTGCGACTGATCAAGCCCCAAGATGAATGTCTTGCACGAAGTAATAAAGGTGAGGAAGTCAAACACATATAGAGCAAAGGATTGCACTGTGGACTGGCCACTAATTAGAATTAGTACTCCTCAATAAAATTATGTGATATGTAGAAAATGAAAGAAAATAAAAAGTTGTAGAGGGCAGAGGATGAGTTGGAAACTGTTCCAGGGGCTCCAAATCTGCGTTTCCCTTAGAAGCCTCAGATTCATTGTGCTTGGAATGGCTCAATGTATGTTTCATAGAGAAATTCACCATTTAATATCACGGTTCGGACTCCTGCACTTACAACAAATGGTTTCCCTTGGATTTGGGGCCCTGAGTTTGAACTACGCTTGGCCAAAAATGATCAGTTGATATTGATAATTATCACAGTACATGTCACATTAATCCTTTAAGCTGAAAGACTGATGCTCGCTCCTCAATGATGTAGTTTTAAACTCTTCATTATGCATAGAGAATGACAAACGTTTGATAAACAAATCTGACATAGATCTACTTTGTGTAATAAGTCCTCAATGAAATTAGCAATAGATGGATATGTATTGGACATTTGTTGTATTGTTATTCATGAAAATCATAATGTGATCATTTGTTGTTTTATTCTCCAGCCCTTACTTGCATAATCATTTAGAATGTATATTGTGCTCATAGAAAATGATAAAATTGTGTCTATGGTTTAATTTCCACAAATTTGACTGACGAGGTAGAATTATTTTGGCATAGGACTTGTGGTTGTGCTTTGCATAATGAGGCTATTATGTGCGGCCTAGTTTGTCGAACAATATTCCCAAAATTAGCAAATGTGTGTGTTGGTTAATCATTATTCTGGATCCACCTCCTGATATTGATCCCCACCAACATATAGTATGTTCTTCCCTGACCCATACTGCTCCCTTCTAACAAGTTTCCTGGTAATCCATACAGTTGTTATTGTGTGATCTTGGTTACTACGAACTGACCAAAATTTATGGTTTTGGAGTTTAGCCAAGCGTTCGTAGGACTTCCTTCATGTCACAAGCATAAAACATCCACTCTGCTGTTTCTACATTTATCTGGTGAAACTACCGTGCACATGCTTTAAATGTTAAAGAAATAATACTATTCAACTGCAACCCTAGTCTCATGCTACGAGTGGCATACTGCACAATAGTAACGTGTAATTTTTTGTTCCCCTCCAGAGAGTTGTATGCAGGACCTTTCCTACAGTCTTGATCAAGTAAGAACAAAAGAACAGCTCCTCAAGTCGGCTCTGCTGTACAATTTTGACCATGACGGCCTAGCATCCATAAACTCTGTTTGCTACCTGAGTGTCAAGGAGCAGGAGCATTCAAACCATTGTCTGCTGTGTCCCGTAATCCACCATCCTGTCAACTTCACAACGGACGCTCACAGGAGGAGCAGAAAGGACTGGGTGGAGGTTGACATCACCTCATTTGTTCTGCCTCTCTTAAATTTCCAGAAGAAAAACATACAACTGCTCATCAACGTTACCTGTCCAGAGGAACAAAGAGTCAGGGGCGATGGGAGTAAAGGTCCACTGGAGTTCACCCTGAGGCCCCCTTCTCTGCTTCTTTATCTCCATGACGCCAGCAAAACCAAGCAACAGAAGTCCCTGGTCGATGCCAAAGCGAGCTTGAAGCCAAACACTGCAGCGAATGAAATTCATAAGCAGATGGTGCTCAAATCAGAACAAAGGATTGGGCGTAGATGGAAGAGGCAATGTCTGAAGAGCAAAGAAGGTGATAAAGCCCTGCCTGGGCTGCTCCCGGTCTCTGTATTCCCAACAAGTCACTGTGCCTTGTATGACTTTAGGGTGCGATTCAGCCAACTCAAACTGGACAGCTGGATTGTTTTTCCTCCAAAGTACAACCCCAGATACTGCAGAGGCGTCTGCCCAAGGAACATGGGCTTCATCTACGGCTCACCAATCCATACCATGGTGCAAACCATCATCTATGAGGAGCTAGACCCCTCTGTGCCCCGGCCCTCGTGTATTCCCTCCCACTACAGCCCGCTGAGTGTCATGATGTTTGAGAAGGACGGATCCTACGTCTACAAGGAGCTTGAAGACATGGTTGCCACCAGGTGCACGTGTCGCTAGGCTGACACACCACCAGACAGGCCTTCCAACAGTCGACACCACTACCTCAGAGTGTCAGATATTCCATCCAGGCTCAGTGATTTCGGAATTTATACAATTGTTGTGCATGATCTAGAGCAGGCGTGTTTACTTAAACGAGAAGTATTTTATCCTATTGAAAAATGTGGAAAACGTGACATTTAATTCCTTTTTGTTAAGGTGTGACAAGAGAGGCTGCAGATGCATCCTCTTGTTCACCTCGCGGTTTGGTATTGAGTCCGACACACTCAAAGAAAATGTGTGTATGATTATTTTTTGTTAACTTATTTTGGGTGAGTGGTCTTTCATTATTCTTTAATTTATCACAGTTGCCATGTTTTTAGTAGCCCTGTTGTCGATAGAAGACGAAAGTGCAGTAACAAACCCTTATTCAAACCTTTTACATATGGTTTTATTCCTGGGGGTTACAGACATCTGTCTTCATAATGTCCGGAATGAAAGTTGTCAAGGTTTCAGTGTGTATTTATTACTTCTGGTTACTGAGTGACTGTATACATATGAATTGACTGCATTCATCTGTACTGGTTGAATGTGACTAAATGCATGTCATGTCTATTTATACAAATTGAATGAATTCACTGTGTCTGTGTTCAGTTTAAGGAAATACAAAACTGAAATGAAAATATGTCGACATATTCTCTGAAAAGATGGAAAATAAAAAAATTAGCAGGCATAGATTCAGTTCATTTTTATTTGTATAGCACCTAATCACAACATGCATTATCTCAAGGAACTTTACATAGTAAGGTTGAGACCTTACATTGTGACTGAGTACAGCCGGCTGAATTACTCACACCTCACAGGGGAAATCAGAGTAAAGAAACCAGAGAAGGATTTCGACTCTTGCATTGGAGTGTTTGCTCTTTTCTCCAGGTGTTGAGTCCACATGACATTGCAAAATACACATCAGGCTACACAGGCACTCCACTTTCAACCAGCATCCAGTGAAGCGCAACCCTCCACAAAGGCCCAATATACAATGTTTTTTTTCAAGACACATGAATTATTTCCTGGGGAAAAAGGTGAAGATATCAAAAAATGCCACATTTTAAAATGATAAGGGATTTTTCGTCAAACGCCATATTCAGTCTGAGGAATATACTCTGCGTGTCATTCTAGTTGTTCTCGAACTCTGTCTGATCATGGCAGTCAGTTCATTCTAACCAACTGACAGTCTTCCCATATTAAACAATATTAGGCCTTCGAAAATATGAAAATGCACGTGGGGCCTCGCTCACCTCGCCAGTCGCCTGGTCAGACGCCACACCTCACCGCTGAAGAGATGCGTATTAATTATTATGATGTTTTTTCATTAGAGATTGTTGTATATTATATTATACTAGGGTATATTCAGGTAAACTGTAGGGTGTATGTATTTATTTTATCCATTTTTTTACTTATGGTTTTGGATATATATATATATATTTATATATCATTACTACAGTATAAACACCACATCCTTCCACCTCTCTCTGCTCTGCATTCCTCACTTGAGACAGCAGCTTGTCCAAGCCAATTAAACATGGCCATATATCTGTGTATCATATGTATCTTATATGTCACTCTCTGTTGTCACCATTTCACTTTTTTTTTTTAAACACATAAGAATAATCCTTTGAGGGCCCTGATATAGAAGTAAGTCACCTGACCAAACTCCGCGCCGACAGGTGGCGCTAATGTCCCAGGACAACCGGTGCTTGGATAAAAGGAAGGACACAGGGTCGTCATTAGGAAACATAGCTGAGAAGCAACACGGTAAGTTTCAATGTCACTGCCTCAAATGCGACGCTTCCACACGCTTTTATCAGCTAATGTTGTGAAATTTGTTTACTTAAGGTTGTGAGCTATGAGGTGTGTTTTTTGTTTTTCCGACCACGTTCGTGTAGCTATCAGGGAAACGATTCAAACGCCTGTTTGTACTTCGGCAGCTAACAGCTAGCTTGGGTAGCTAGCTGTTAATGCTAACACCAGCGGCTAACAAGCTTTTGTTCAGGTCGTTATTTCACAATCGGCGCACCCTGTGTTTTTACCTAAACGATTATCATGTGAAGCCTTTACTAACGACGTTATACGGGTTTGTCACAACCTACATTTAAAGCACAAAGCCGATTTATTCACAGTTTAAATCTGGTATTCGAACTTCATATTTAATACAAGGAAGTAAGTAACTATTCCAGCCATGGAATTGCTCTGCATGAGATTGTTAGCTAATTGTTGCGTTTGGTTCAGTTTGGCCAGGTCATTGGTGAAACTGACCGATATCAATATTGTTAAAGGAAATTATTGAAAAGTATGCATAGCCATTGCTCCACGACTAAGACGTGTGAGTGTATATATATACATGTACACTTATTTGAGCTGCGTCTCAGATTTATTTGTAATGACATTATATATGATGAACATTTTTCCTTTTCTGCCTTATATTTTATAAGATGTTTCACCTAATGTTAGGCCCAGTGGAACAAACAAATCTGCTGAATCTGCCAAATTCAAAAGGCAAATGAAAAATCCTGTGATCATGGTGTGCAATCCAGTTCCAGATCCAGTAGATCTCTTTTCAAGTGGGGAAGTTACACAAACAACCTTGAAAGCTGCTATAGGTGTTTGCTAAAACTGTTTTCATATAGATCTGACTAACAGTGAACTCCATTTAAATTGTTCACATGGTTAAAATTGTTTTCACTAAGAATTCCTATATAGAGTTTTTCTCTCTTCTAAGTTACGGTGTATATGAATCTATGATGTATGATCTATTCAGATATGACCATCGAAAATGCATTTTTATGTTGCTATTTGTCTGTAAATTTCTGATTGGTGTTTTTCTATCAGCTCACTGGTGATCATGGGCCACCACTTTGGAGACTTGGCCAGGATCAGGCATGTAATCACATACAGCCTGTCTCCATTTGAACAGAAGGCTTTCCCCAACTACTTCTCCAAGGGAATCCCAAATGTGTGGAGACGGACCACAACATCTTTCTTCAAAGTTGCACCCCGTGAGTCGTTGCCATTGTATCCAACTTGTATCTTGAGGTGCCTGGGTTTCAGTTTGACTGTTGCCTTATCGTCGCTGAAGCCGTTTTAAGATACGACCTCCAAAAATTCCAGAGTATTGGCTACAGAGTTTTCCTTTCACACATGCACAGCAGGAGGTTCTCTGCACAGGCGTGTTCACAACAACAAATCCTCTGCATTATTCAGGCAGGAGGTGGAGTAAAATTCCAAACATTATATACTATGTTTTTAAAGTAAAGTTTAAAAAAATACTCACTTGAGTTTTTATTTATTCTGCAAGTTAGTTTTCTGGTTGTATAGCAAACGCAGCTAACCTATGCATATACATGCATGGGATCAACAAGACTGAACTGTGACTGTTTTTACTGTGCAGTATTTCAAAATGTTCCTGCATAACCGTGCAGTAAATGTGTTTGCTTATTTTCTCATTTATAAATGAAAGACTTACTTCTCTCTCAGGGCTTCTCACATCTTAGTGTACAGTCAAGCAAGAAGAGCTTGAATTCAATTTAGATTTAATAATAATGAATTCTAATCATTTAGATATGGTAACTTTTGTGATAAGACTTTGGTGCTAAGTTGCTTTGTGATTTTCCTTTTTTGCAGCAATGATCCTCATGTACCTGACCTACACCTGGGGCAACAGTGTCCATGCCCAGGGCAAGAGGAAGGTTGCCTCCGACTATGAGAACGACGAATAAACACCTGCCACCTCCTGAAAGCTGCCATCTGTTGTTCAGTCAAACTCTATGTAACCAATAAAAATCAGAAATATTTATGTGAAATCAGTTTTGATTGGTTTCATTCAGTCATCCCTTCTTGATTGGACAGATGTTCATTTAATGTGGGTGTCAAATCAATGCTGCAGTTTTAAGTAATTACACCAGTCCTTCACTGTCTCCAATTGGAATAATAACTGCTTCCCTATGTTTTACATTTTTAAAAGTGGGGGATATGTGTGTGTTGAACAAAACAAAAGATTTAAGATGTCACTTTGGGATGTAGGAAGATGTGGTGGGTCATTTACTGATGTCTGAAGATTCTCAGTCATGATTGGATCTTGAACTGAAGAAGCCTAGCACCAAATCCAGTGGTCCTTGATTCAAATTTTCTTAAATACATGTTAAAATATTTGTACACCAAATGATAATTTAAGTTTTAATGGTGGCAGTTGTCATAAGATAACATCCCAAACCAGGAGAATTCACCTGTGAGATCAGCAGAATGAGGCATACGAGAGAATTTTAAAAAGGCAAAACAAAAAATACCAAATATGTACATACATTTTATTTGTTTCTGTTAGTCTGGGGGATTGTACAAAACTACTGGACTCAGTAAAACAACATTTTGAAAAAAGGATGCAGTATGGGTCAGGAGTCAGGACATATATATTTGGCTGCACATCACATGATGAATCCGCACGGAGCTGTGTGTGTTTTTTGTAAGGTCAATTTCGGGAAATTGGTTTCTCCTTGCATGTTTGTCTGCCCACGTCCCAACGCTCTGAGCTGTGGGGGATTCCATTTGGCGAGGTCTGCCGAAATGTTCCTGTGCTTTCACGGTGGGACAGACCTGAGCTGTATTTATTGGATGTATTTTTGTATGGAGGATGGAAACTGCCAACATTTACAAACATTTATAAATTAATAATCAACTTGAAGGTGTATAAATAAAGTAAAAGTTCAGGAGGCTGGAGGTTTGATTTGATTAATATTAATATAATAGCTCGGTATAAATACGAAGGATACAGAATATGAATACAAAAACTATATATATTAATGGGTGAAAATTCATGACAAGAGGCGTACATTATAAATAATATACTATAATACGATGTAACTGGGAAACTCTTTGGGTCAAGTGCTACATTTCCCAAAACTGCAAGTCACGATGAGTAACTGTGACATTAGAAAGCAGTGCAGCATTCACTGTGCATCCTGCTGTTGTGTTGTGCAGTGTGACGGACACACGCTGGTCCCACAGACCCACGAGTGTGTGAGTCAGGATCTTCACGGTCGGTTGTGGTGCAGGATGAACATGGAGCTGAAGGCCTGAGACCGGAGCTGCACCGCTCCTGACGCCGCTGCACTGACACCCTCTGGCCTGTGGGGGGCGCACCGTGCTCTATTGGTCAGCGGCGCAGACAGCAGATTCCTGAACGCTGTCGCGCATCGAGCCGGTGGACGTACCGCATGCTGCCGCTCACTTACATGGACCAGGAACAAGGCTGTAGCACCGTCCGCTGACCGAGCCCCACCGCCGCCGCCGCCACTTCTGTTCTGTTTCCTCTCCCGAGCCTCGCTTCTCCTCGTTCTCCCCGCCGTCCCAAGCTGCTCCGTTAGCCGCTGAAGATGTCAGTCGTCGGGTTTGACGTCGGCTACATGAGCTGCTATGTAGCTGTAGCCAGAGCCGGAGGGATCGAAACAGTCGCCAATGAATACAGCGACCGGAGCACACCGTAAGTACCCCCGCGCCCTCCGCATGTCCCGGTCGTGTTGTGTCATTAGCACCGATAGCGAGCACAGGAAAACCAATGGACCCACTTTTCTTCCTCTTGAGCCAAGCTAACGCGGCTAGCTTCCCGGCTAGTTAGCGTGCTAACGGATTTCACAACAGGAAGCGGCATACGAGGGGCTAAAGCTAGCTATAGTGAAACCATTGTGAGAACCAGTGGATCCACATATTTCCTGCTTGAATTATCCTCGGGGTGTCTTACTACAGGTTCACTGTCGAGTTCAAGTGCAGGTTGTGATGACCGAGCTCCGGGTCAGGTGGTGAGTTCCACTGCGGGCAGGAGTGAGCGCAGAGGATGGGAGGAGGCCGGGACCAGGCTGTCAGATCGGCTCCTGCAGCCCATTGTACCCAATCGTCTTAATCCTCACTCCCCAGAAACACCCTTTATTGGTAGTTAATGTAGAGTCAATGATCACAAACACGAGTTATGTGATAACATGAAATCATCCATGTCAATTGCTATTTTATAATTGGTGACATCATGCCTATTTGAAAAAACTGCTGAAGAAGAAATGACTGAATTTGTGTTTTCTCTGCTTTTAGAGCATGTGTTTCCTTTGGACCTCGGAATCGCTCTGTCGGTGCAGCTGCAAAAAGCCAGGTATGTGATGCAAGTTTACAGCTAACATCAAACTCAGCCCCATCACAGAACACGCTTCCAAGTCCCGAAAGCATCACTAAGCTGTGGGATACAGCTGGATGACATGGCCGAAAATTACATCAGGATGGACTGATACTTATAAGGACAGAAGTCATATTATCTATTTTAAGTAGCATATGAATAAAGATTAAGAGTAAGACACAATTGTAGTGGGCGCAGGATGACTTATGATCTGCTCCTCGGGCCTTAGTCCTGCATTTAACTCACAATCCTCCAATTCATCATGGACAGGAAAAGTCATAATTTTATATGAGAAAAGGACTCCTGCATTTACAGCTAACAATTTGACTTTGATTGGAATTGGGGGTTTTTTTGCTCCTGAATTAGGTTTGTGCTTTTAAACTCTTCTTTACGGTTTAAGAATGACTTACAGCTCACAAACAGCAAATTAGAGATTCAACTTTTAAGCCAATTATTTATTATACCTCATCAACATCATTGCACAATGCATTACCATTTTATCAATATATTGATTATATTGAATCTTTGTTATAAGCTTTTGATGAAAAATATATTGCAATAATTATTGCCACGCCCTAGTTTGCATGTTTGCTAATGGAAAAGCTGTCTGCCTTTTTTCTGTGGAACAGGTCGTCACAAACTGCAAGAACACAGTCCAGGGCTTCAAGAGGTTTCATGGCAGAGCGTTTTCAGACCCGTATGTGCAGCGCGTCAAAAACAACATGGTCTATGATATTGCACCAATGCCCACAGGGACAGCTGGCATTAAGGTAAGAGAATAATAAACAAGATTCACAGTTAAATTGATGTGTAAGGATTGTTAATAATGCACAGACTGCTATCACTACAGCCCAGACTCGTTAAATATAATACATAATTTTTAAATGTAGCTATTCTTTTTTATTATAATTTCCATGTAATTATCATCCGGCCTTGGACCCCAACCTATTTCCTGACAATATTGATGCTTTTACTCTCTTATTCTTTCACTGCCGCTCTTAATACCATAAGAAGACGTTGTGATGACAAATGAAAATATAAACGTAACCCATTGATGTCATTTATTAGAAAGATTATCAACATGCTGTTGAATAATTCCCATGATTATGAATAAACATTTGAGTCAGATATACCTCATGGTCTTATCATTCAGCCACTTTCTGTAAAACAGGTAATTTCTAGCCACATTGTGGTTGTGTTCATCAGCAATGTAACATTCATCTCTGTTCATCTACAGGTGATGTACATGGAGGAGGAGAAGGTGTTCAGCATTGAACAGGTCACCGCCATGCTGTTGACCAAGCTGAAGGAGACGGCAGAGCATGCCCTGAAGAAGCCTGTGGCCGACTGTGTTGTCTCTGTAAGTCTTTACATGCCACTGAACAGTTTCTCATTCTGTCCTTGACCCATTTGGGTGTGCAGGGCCTTAAAAGTGATCAGATTATCCATTTCAAATGCTTCTCTGTTGTAACCAGGTTCCCTGCTACTACACCGACGCTGAGAGGAGATCAGTCGTAGATGCTGCTCAGATCGCTGGACTCAACTGCCTGAGGCTCATGAATGAGACGACTGCAGGTCTGTACTAGGATGATTTTTGGGTAGGGCCTGGGCAAGGATGTGCATATTTGTGATTGTTTTTCTAACTGTAGCTGCTGCTCTCTGCTGCCATCCAAACACTTGTACTCTTCATTAATAATTTAACAACTTTCCTTCCAGTTGCATTAGCGTATGGGATCTATAAACAAGATCTTCCTGCTCCCGAGGAGAAGCCAAGAAATGTGGTGTTTGTGGACATGGGCCATTCTGGATACCAGACATCAGTGTGTGCCTTCAATAAAGGCAAACTCAAGGTGTGTGGTGTGTCTGTGTGTAAATCAACATACTGTACATTCTTTTACATTTGTGCCGAATAACATTTTGAAGGCTTTGGTTTGAAAGGGGGGGTATTGGCCTTCAACATTATACTTAGTTTGCCTGCAGGATTTCATCAAGACAGCAGCTAGTTTTCTGGAGATTTTCCAAACTCTTTGAAAATTTGTGATGCGCCAGTTTCCTGTTGCATTATAGGCGTCAATGATGACAAATGGGGAAGTTATTACAGACGCTTGACTGCATCATCTTGCCAGCATTGCTGACACTCGCAGGCCTGTGTCTAATCAGTGCTGGTAATGTTGGACAAGATCCTTGAACCACAAAAGACCGAAAAAAAATATTATTATTAAACCATGAATTATTTATTCTGAGAAATATTCGAAAAATTTTAAATCCGCACCATTTCTTAATGCTGAAGAAGGTGAAAATAATGAGACATTCCAGGATCATCCCCAACATCCAAATCTGCACAAACTTTCTTTATCAATCTATGAAAGCATTTATGTCATGACTCTTAACTCTCTTTTGGCCTCTCGTCCGTGTCTCTCAGGTCCTTGCTACCGCCTGTGACCCGGAGTTGGGAGGAAAGGACTTCGATGAAGTGCTGGTCAAGCATTTCTGTGAGGAATTTGGCAAGAAGTACAAGCTTGATGTCAAGACAAAGCCCAGGGCTCTGGTCAGGCTCTACCAGGAGTGCGAAAAACTGAAAAAACTGATGAGTGCCAACTCCTCAGACCTGCCGCTTAACATCGAGTGCTTTATGAATGACATTGATGTCACTGGAAAGCTGAACAGGTAGGCCAACAAGAAATCTTTTTATTTATTTGATGCATTGTTTCTACATATCATTATTCTCTAACTCTGAAGTTCACTTCCATAGTTTAAGCAATATCCACATTTTCTCTTGCACAAGGGTTCAGTTTCTAGAGATGTCTGCTGATCTCTTCGCCCGAGTAGAGCTTCCACTGCAGAACCTTCTAGAGCATGCCAGTGAGTAATTTTTATTTACTTCAATTTATTTACCTGACGCCCCTTTTCCAATTACCTTGGTTACTAGAATAATGAACATGATAATAATGTATGTGAATAATCATTAACCATTTTCTAAAATGTTTTTGATCCATAAGAACTGAAAAAGGACGACATCTATGCAGTTGAGATAGTGGGTGGAGCTTCCAGGATCCCAGCTCTCAAAGAGAGACTCAGCAAATTCTTTGGGAAGGAGTTGAGCACCACGCTGAATGCTGACGAAGCTGTGGCCAGAGGATGTGCCCTGCAGGTACATCCCACTTTTGTTTTCAAAGCTGGTCTCCACCCTTCCTATCACTCACAATCACATGTCCCCTACCAGAACGTGGCTTGAATAAACAATGATGTGAAAAAGATGTTTGGGACTTCCAGAGTTGCATCTTTTCTTTCAATACTGCTCTCACTGAAATACTGGTTGTGTCCCCTCAGTGTGCAATACTGTCACCTGCCTTCAAAGTGCGCGAGTTCTCCATCACAGACATCGTTCCCTATCCCGTCTCCTTGAAGTGGCATTCCGCTGCAGAGGAAGGTTTGAGGTGAGGAACTTGATGGAATGTTTTTTTCTTTTGTCTCTGATTTTAACTATTTTATATAATAATAATTTTGCCATGTTTGTTTGTTGCAGTGATTGCGAGGTATTTCCCAAGAACCATGCAGCACCTTTCTCCAAAGTGTTGACCTTCTATCGGAGAGAGCCTTTCTCTTTGGAGGCATACTACAACTGCTCTAATGAGCTGCCCTACCCTGACCCCACTATTGGTAAACAAATAGAGCATCCTAAATTATTTCTGAACAATAGGGAGCAGAAGTACTCCAAACCACTCATTGTACAAGCATTGCATATACGCCATCAGCTTATTATAAGTTTGTTTTTGGTAACACATTTTTGTTTTTTTTCTTTCTTTCTTCCAGGTCAGTTTTTGATCCAGAAGGTTGTCCCACAAGCTTCTGGGGAGAGCTCCAAGGTGAAGGTTAAGGTGCGAGTGAACATCCATGGCATCTTTAGTGTGTCCAGCGCCTCCCTGGTTGAAGTGCAGAAGTCTGATGAGACAGAGGAACCCATGGAAACAGAACAGGCCAATGAGAAAGAGGGAGAGGTACTTCAACCAAATATGTGCCTGTATTTTTAGAATCATAAATCAACCTTAAACAGACCAGATTGGTATATGTGTGACTATTTATGCATTTGTTTTTTACCCCTCTACAGAGCAAGATGCAGACTGATCAGGAGGAGCAGCAGGGAGCAGGAGAGGGTCAGAAAGAAACAGAGGAGAAGGCACCACGTGAGAATGAAGAGATGGAGGTACGGTGCTCAATTCTTGTTTAAAATGAACATCATTTTATAATGTTGTTTGTAAAGGGGAAACAGACCACAATAAACTTTATCTTTCAGAAGCTAAATAATGTGCATCCTCATGCACAAACAAAAAACAAACTTTTTCACAAAACAGCTGGGTTTAATGCAAAATGCATGTAATGAATGACAATACAGATGTTCTTATAAGCTTGTAACTTGTTGGATGTCTGTATTCTTTCTGAGTTATGTTTTACATGCCGGTGCCTATTTCCTCACCATTCAGACCACCCCAGAGGAGAACAAAGGCGAGAAGAAGACTGACCAGCCCCCACAAGCCAAAAAGCCCAAAGTCAAAACAAAAGTTCTGGACCTTCCAATTGAAAACAGTCCACAGTGGCAGCTAGCAGAGGACATGCTGAATCTTTTTGTAGAAAATGAGGTAACTTAGCTTTCAGCTGTTGCATTACTTCCACGTTACTAAATCAACCCATCAAGTTGTCATCTCTTACTTCATCAACTTTAAAGAGTTTGTTAGTTACTCTCACTTTTTCTGGTGCTCCTCAGGGTAAGATGATCATGCAGGACAAGCTGGAGAAGGAGAGGAACGACGCCAAGAATTATGTGGAAGAGTACGTGTACGACATGAGGGACAAACTGCACGGGAAGCTGGAGAAGTTCGTCTGTGAAGCTGTAAGTGAAAAATCTCGTCTGACTCATTGTAAAGAAAGAACTGGGATCAAAGTTATCACCTTATAGTCACTGTTTAATGTAACATGTTTTGTAATTATTTTTCTTTTTTGTAGGACCGGGATGCTCTCTCATTAAAACTGGAGGACACTGAAACCTGGCTGTATGAAGATGGAGAGGATCAATCCAAACAGGTGTACATTGACAAACTGGGAGAGTTAAAGGTAATGATTACTTTAGTAATTCATTTTTCTCCAGCCACTGATGGATCTGGTTATTGATCCTTTTTACCTGACGTGTGTATTGTGTTCTGTGCAGAAACTTGGCCAGCCCATCCGGGAGAGGTTTACTGAGGCTGAAGAGAGACCTAAAGCTTTTGACGAGCTGGGAAAACAAATCCAGCAATACATGAAATTTGTTGAAGCTTACAAAATAAAGGTACATCCTGTACATCCTATACAATTCCTTTTTATCTTTATATCATTTATATACAGACATCAATACATATAAAAGTAATAATGCCTGTGGTAACCCTCCGTTGATTTCCAGGAGGAGCAGTATGACCATTTAGATGAGGCAGATGTCACCAAAGTGGACAAAATCACCAATGACGCAATGATCTGGATGAACAGCTCCATGAACCAGCAAAGCAAACAGAGCTTGACACTGGATCCCTCTGTCAAGGTTGCAGACATTAAAGCGAAAACCAAGGTGAGACACTATGAGACGATCATAGGAAAGAGGTATTTTGTGGGGACTTACAAATAAGTTAAACCCAAAAATTCACGCTGCAGGAAATATAGGTTTTGAAAATTCATACATTGCTATTAACGGTTACATCAAGTTAACACAAAAAGTTGCTGAATGTTGTTGTATCCTTCTTATGCATCATTCATTGCTGTTATTGAACCTTCATGCACATGTTCAAAAATGTATGTTTTCATTGCATATGTAAACTTTGTGAAGCCTAGTCATCTGTAGGCTATCGCACTGACTTCACTGTCTTCATATTGCAATTATTTATTTGGCTTGGGTTTGATCTGCCACGCAACAATATATCTTTTTTATAATGCCATTATTTTATATAATTCATGTGTTTTGTGTAATTCCATAGGAGCTTTTCTTGGCTTGTAACCCCACTGTGAGCAAGCCCAAACCCAAGGTGGAGCTTCCCAAGGACGACACGCCGGCCGAGCAGAACGGGCCCGTCAACGGACAGGAGAAACCCCAGGAAGAAGGTGCAGACAAGGGAACAAGCGACAGCACAGGCAACCCCAGCTCAGAAACGACAGAAAACAAGCCTGACATGGACCTTGATTAAAGTAAAACCTGCCGCCTCCCTGAAGCAAAGCTGAACGGGAGCTTGTTGCTTCAGATTGAAATGCAGCCTGGGTTTATAATCAGAGCAGGTGAGGTGTTTTTCGGGGGGGTAACTGCACACCACAGTCAAAAGTAGGCAGGGTGATTAGCACACTGAGCCCAGCTCCTGGTGGTATCATGACACAGCATGCCCTCTCCCTTTCTGGATGACGTAAATCAAAAGCCAGCCGCAATAAGCCTGATTGACGATGAGCGCTGTACACATGATGGTATTTATTTCTGTTGTGTGCTCTGTAAGTGTTCTGGTCTGTGTCACAATAACGGTTTTAATAAAGTTATTGAAAATCAATTACTCTGACTTTGTTTCCTTGGTCCAATATACCAGAGGTTCCACACTGGTACTGCTACTGTTATGTTTCTGTGAATCTGCAGTGTCTTCAACAGAAATGTCAGGTCCCATATTTAACATATAGTACATGTGCTGGTGTCTCAAACGAGAAAATGGATAAGTATTGGAAAAATAATTTTTCAATGTGAAATTTTAACAACCAAATTCGGTTTTTGGCTTGAGTTTGATTGATGCCAAGGTTAGCTGTGACCCTGCTAACGTTACTAAGTCACATTGAAACACGCATCCAATTTACAGTTAATATTTTATCCTCTTTGTGACATTATATAAGTTAAGGAGGCTGCGTTCCTGACGTCAGTGCCGAGAAAACATTCTTATACAGTCAAATTCATAACAAACTCGTAAACATCCATTTTTTTTCTTGCCTTCTTGAAACTCGCACGACTATAAACATACAGTTGTGGTGTTTTTTAACCAGTGGATCGCTCCCTGAGGCCGAGTGATATTTAAAGCAACACTCCTGAGTCGAAGCTAACTACGTAGCTCCCAAACGAACGGAAGTCTGACGTCACCTCCGCGATGTGACGCTGTTCGCATCCGACTTCAGGAGTCACATGATCCCGTCCGTGTCACGTCTGTCCCGAGGACAAGCTGCAGACGCTGCGAGGCACAGCTGGGTGTTACGGATCTGTCCTCTGTGTCTTTTATGAGGACAATCACACGGCTATCAAAAGTTTCTGGTCAGGCGCTGCAGTTGCAGACTTTTCGCGAACAGCCTCTTAACAGCACCGTTTTATTGTTGCATGAGAGTTCGTTAGATGAGTCTAAAGTCTGCTTGAGGTGTGTTCACGACCTGACTCACTGTGAAGGCTGAGCTCTTCCAGACCAGCACAGCGCTCCGTTGTCTTGTCCTCCTTCCTCTCTGCAGGACGATGAAGCTGATCATCCTCAATGACTACGACCAGGCCAGCGAGTGGGCTGCCAAGTACATCAGAAACAAGATTGTACACTTCAGACCTGGCCCGGACAGATACTTCACCCTGGGGCTGCCCACAGGTAAGCAGGAGCTGGTCTCCACCACCATACAGCTGTGCCCATATATAATGTTTTACATATGTGGTGCTGGAGATACTGTAGACTTTGTGTGTTGAAAACTCATCTTATACAATACCCCTCCAAAGAATCTGATGATTCAGCATCACAAGCTGAAAAAGGGTTTCAAGTCTGTACTTTCAGTTTGAAAATATACTGATTTTCTATTACAAAATTAAGGTATTATTATTCTTTTCTCAAATGAAAAGTAAAAGCACTTTTATTCTTGCAGAAAGGAAAAACATTGATGCTCAGATCAGTGAGAACTATGTATTTTTGAGTAGATGCACTTTGTTAGCTTTCACTTTCTTCTTTGCAATTGTAACCTTTTTTGTTATTTCCATCAGGAAGCACGCCTTTGGGTTGTTACAAGAAGCTGATCGAGTTCTATAAAAACGGAGAAGTCTCATTCCAGTATGTTAAGACTTTCAACATGGACGAATACGTAGGTAAGGCATCGCCATCCTCTCGCCTCACACTAAATGGCTACACACCGAGGATTTCGTGAAAGCATATCAAACCGTTGTATCATCTCGTACAGGACTTCCCAGAGATCACCCCGAGAGCTACCACTCCTTCATGTGGAATAACTTCTTCAAGCACATAGACATAAAAGCAGAGAACACGCACATCCTGGATGGCAATGCTGCCGACCTGCAAGTAGAGTGTGAGGCCTTCGAGAAAAAGATAACAGCCGCCGGGGGGATCGAGCTCTTTGTTGGAGGTCAGGAGGTCACAGTGCAGATGAATATGCCGTAAACAGCCATAGAGTTCTGGTATCAGGGAAGAAGTCCCTTTTGAAGCTACAGTCAAACTGAAACTGCTCTGACTGTCCTGTCATAGGTATTGGCCCCGATGGCCACATCGCCTTTAATGAGCCTGGATCAAGCTTGGTGTCCAGGACCAGGGTGAAGACTCTGGCAAAGGACACTATCATAGCTAACGCCAGATTCTTCGACGGGGATCTCTCGAAGGTGCCCACCATGGCTCTGACTGTGGGAGTGGGCACTGTCATGGACGCAAAAGAGGTCAGAGGCCTATTGCAACATGTGTCTGCAAAGTATCACATTGATTTTTACGTCAGTACTTTGATTTAAGCAGCTCATGGGTCAGCTCATGTTGCGCATGCTCAGCCACAGAGGTCCCAGGTCACATTTCGAATTTTTGTCTTTTCTCAGGTCATGATTCTCATCACCGGAGCACACAAGGCATTTGCTTTATACAAGGCAATAGAGGATGGCGTGAATCACATGTGGACAGTGTCCGCATTCCAGCAGCACCCGCAGACTGTTTTTGTATGTGATGAAGATGCCACCCTGGAGCTGAGGGTCAAAACTGTAAAGTACTTCAAAGGTGAGGGCGAAATCACAAAAGCCATAATGCTTAATTTTAGTTGTACTACATTTCAAACTGTGTTGGACTGAGGAAAAACAACATTTGCGCAGCACTGACAAGAATCCAAGAAAACATGCTGAGTCTTGCTCTTTCTACAGGGATGATGTATGTGCACAATAAACTGGTGGAGCCACCAATCCTGGACGGAAAGAAGAACTGATCGAAGGAGATTTCAGACTTTGTGCGTTCATGAGGCTTTAAAAAAAAATCAACACCTAATGATTCCTTTATCTTCGGATGGAGACACATTGGTGGACCTGGGAGCAGTGCTTGGAGTCGTCCACAAATACTAATCTGTGTAGAAATAATCAGGTTTATAAGTAATCAGGTGATTTTTTCATACATTTGTTCTTTGTAATAAAGTGCGTTTGATTTTTACATCTTGGATGTGTCTGGATTAGTGTATTATGTGTGTGAGTCTTTTTTCCTCCTGTCACATGACAACACGGAACAACTCGTGTTGCCTTTAGGTTCTCCTTGTAATCTTGTAATTCGCGTTGGGAGCTGTAAATAATGCAACTGATTTCAATGGGCGAAATGAAGAAACACAGACTCCTTGTTGACAATAATATTATATATGATATACCCAAGTACTTTTACCCAAGTACTGCAGTTTCGTGGCACTTCGACTATACTATATGATAAGATTATTTCTGTTATTTAGTTACTATTTGCTCTTACGCCAGAACAGTCAGAGGCAAATGTTCGTTATTGCTCAACATCATTTGCAGTTACATAATAATATAAAGATAAGTTTTTAATATAAAATGCATTATATGCATCATCTGTATGATCAATTATCTATCGATTCCAATTGTATAAAGTTTCTATTTTGATTAACTACAAAATATGAAAACCACCCATAATATCATAATTCAGCAATGCAATTTATATTATAACATCACTATACTGTAGAAGTCGCCCAATCATTTGCAGTTAAATATTAAGATAATGATCAGTTTGTGATATACAATGCTTTGTTAATCAGTATTATCCACGGATTCTAATTGCATAAAATTTCTATTTTGATGAGCTACAAAATATGAAAGCTGCCCATAATGTTGTAGATGCAGTAATGCAATCTACACTATAACAACACTAGAAGTGGCCAGTCGACAAGGGCAAACGTATTAATGCTCAAAAAGGACATTTTAAACAACTTTTTAGGTTTTTCAGTAATTCCGTAAGAAATTGTACTTGTGTATTTTAGATGTAGTTGTATTACTGCTGACACAGGCCGCCACTTCCGGCTTATCTGCCCCATAGACTGTTTATAAAGAGATGTCACCCCTGCGGTCCAACCAGTGACTGAAGTTTCCTACGGTCCGTGAAGGCAGCAGCGCAGGCAGCTCCGGTCAGGAGGGGAGAAGGCAGCAGGAGATGGCCGACTGAAGACAGCTTTAACCCCGCAGCTTCGTAGGCGACGTTCCCATCGAGATAACACATTTTCGGAGGTGAAGTAGACAAAGAGGACGCGTTAAACACCTCGCTCCGCTTCCACTATGGCGGAACAAAACAGCAACGTCCGGTATCAGGAGGTAGGTGAAGCGTTTGCTGCTACGCGAGAAAAAAAACAGAAAGAGAAGCTAACAGCTAGCCGGATGCTAACACCAGGCAACGCGAGCCTATCACAGGAGACAGCAGCGAGCTCCACGGACACTTGTTGACTGCCAGGCCCGGATCTGAAGAGAGATGCTCAGGCTTATATCAAACCAAACAATATACCAACATTAATTCCTGTCATGTAACATGGAGCCTGTATGCCCCCCCCCCCCCCCCCGGCAGCTAGTTAGTTCCTGTCACCTGGTGATGTCAGGCCTGGGTGTGTGTGGTGATACTTTGTCTTGATGGATCTGGATCAGTCTCCGGTCCACTGATACAAACCCTGTAGGCGGGACAGGATCAGAAAACTGACGTTGGGCCGCAGCCCTCTCACCTGTTAACATGGGTGTGTGTGTGTGGGTGTCAGTACCTGGTGTGTAGTTCACTTTGTCTAGTTCACTGTGTGTAGTTCATTTTGTGTAGTTCTTTCAACGTATCTTAGGTCACTATCATGAAATTCGATGCATCCAATCTCTACTACCTTGAAATGACCGTGTTGCACACATGTCTGTCGTGGACATTTGTTGCCTAATGTCATATGTTGCATAAGTGTACACCTGTACACATCAGAAGGTGGATGTGCAAACCACAAGGGGCTCTGACCTTCTTCTACCCAGGGCAGGATGATGTAGCCCAAAATATTTTGAGATAAAGATTTAGATTTTAATTGATGTTGATAATTATCGTGATAAATGTCAATTTAGTATTTAATTTAACAGATTTTTGCCCCTAGGCTTTGGTTTTGGTTTTTAACTGGAGAAACGCTTAATAAACATTAAAACATTTTTCCAAATCTGATGTAGATTAAATATGTGTTTATACCCCCTCACTGTTCACCACGTGTATTAAAGCTTTGTTATATTGCTGTTGATGAAAAGTATATTGGGATAAATGTTAGTTAAATAGTCCAGGCCTTCTTCTACCTTCACAATACGCTGTCCGTCTCTATATATTTTTAACTAGTAAGCTGTTTAGTCAAATGAGAAAGCGACTGCAGGTTAAGGATAAACATACAATCAGGATACTTCCTCAAAGAACACATCCACCAATCCTCCTCCCTATTGACCTGCAGCTTTGTCTTAAATTATCTAATAAAACCAGAAATCTTCGAGGGTGAGCTGCAATCGTATGAACGGCACAGAAACACCGGGCCAACTCCGGTTATCTAACGATATTTATAAATGTCATATTACCTGCACCCTCTTAGGAGTTCAAAGTTTAATTGATGCAGTCATCGTGTTGTTTCCTATCCTAAATGAAATCTGCTAACCGTAGCCAACAAGCAAGTTTTCCTGAAGGCTGTAATGTAAGTCTGACCCAGGTTGTGTTGCCATTTGTTGACATTCCTGCAGCTGGTGAACCAGGAGGAGCCCCCCCAGGAGGGTCCGACCCAGGACGCACCCCCGCCCTACAGCAGTGCTACTGCAGCCAATGCAGGTCAGGAAGCTCCACAGCTCAAGCACCTACTCTTACATGTTCAATAACTCTAAAGCAGAGTAAGAAGTGGTAGTATTTACAAAAGCCTAAGTAAAACAAACTCATAATTTGTTTATACTCTGTCACATTATTGCTGATAGTATGCCTTTCATTTCATTCAGTTTCAAATATTTTATTAATTGTATATAGTTTGAATGTATTTTATATGAAAGCTATTCTGTTTGATCTATCCAAAACCTTATTTGCCAACTAAAGAAAATCTCTAGGATCATTCTATGAACAATGTCCTCTAAAATCCTACAATAGAAATACTGAAGCCAAGCAGCAGCACCCCAGAGACATAATCAATATTTCATATGTATGTAGACCTCTAAGTGTTAGTGCAGTGTTGCAGAGAGAAGAAGCTTTTGTGCAGAGCCTTTCAGAAAAGGCTGATGTTTTCCCATCTCTCTTGTCAAGAGGGTGGAGGTCAACACGTTGCACAAGGCGGTGCAGCCTGGAGCTCTTCCTGGTCGGGTCCAGTGATCAGGTTAAAAGCTGTTTGTGTTTGAAGAAACACAACTTAGGAGTGTGGATTGCTGCCACATGTGCCAGATAACCACAAGTCAAACAGCTGATGTCTTCCTTCCTGCTGTAAATGATCCCTCCCTATTCTCTGCCGTTTCCCCTGCTTTTTGGAGGAAGTGAAAGTAGATTCATGTCTGTCAGCAGTCAGACATCTATGAACCAGTTGACATTAAATACCCTCTCACTTGTCCAGCTAAAACCCCACCTAGCCCAGTATACATAAATGATAAGTCAACCTTTGCCTGTTTCCTTTGCAGCTTTCTTTGAATACAAGGAAGATGGAGGAAGATTTCCCAACCCTCCGTCGTACAGTGTTGCCACCACCCTTCCCTCGTACGACGAAGCTGAGAGAAGCAAAGTGGAGACCGCCGTCCCCCTGGTCCCTGGAAGAGTCACCGTAAGTCCGTCTCATTCACAGGCATCATGTGGAAATATTCCCAGTGACCTCGTCTAATAACAATGTATCCCGGTTGTTTCTTGCTGTCGGTTCAGGAGGACGACTTCGTGGCCAGAGATGACTTTGAAGATGCTGATCAGCTGCGAATAGGAAATGACGGCATCTTCATGCTCACGTTCTTCAGTAAGAACCACTTCAGTTGACTTGTGCAGTTTTTAAGAGTAAACAGATTTTCAGTGTCACTTCCTGATTTTGTAACTATGTGGTGATTAGTTATTTATATAAAGTATATGAATAATTCTGTTCACTGGTGAAAAAGAGACTCTCTGCTTTCTTCCTTTTTTTTTTAAGCATTTGTTGAGTATGAAGTGTTGGGACCACTTAAAGGGGGAAAACTGAGGACGGGGGGGGGGCTCAGAGGGTCTTACATGTTGTTTTCTTTGCTCAAAGAATGCTAATAATCCCCTGGGTGTAAAAACCAGTCCACCCAATGCACATTTGCTTTCTAGCTTAGAGTTGTATGGAGCAGTTAAACATGTTCCAGCTAGATTGATTCTTTCAAGAATATAAACATCGTCTTTTGATAAGAATATCTTACTTTATCAATCACACTGTGAAAAAGCCATATTTGTTTGTTTGTGGTCCGCCGCAGCTTTGTGTTATTTGAACCATTTCATTAATGAACGTCTTTTCCGTCACCAGTGGCTTTCCTCTTCAACTGGATTGGCTTCTTCCTGTCGTTCTGTTTGACCACGTCAGCCGCTGGTCGATACGGCGCCATCTCCGGATTCGGCCTGTCCCTCATCAAATGGGTTCTTATTGTCAGGGTGAGATTTGTGTAAATAACATACAGCACAAGCAGTTCAGCTACAACTTGGCTGTTCAGTGGTGTCAATGTGCCCGATTACTACAACTACTATTACTGTACTTCTTAGAGGTATTCCTGTACAGGGAGACTGACTCTCTGAGACATGGAGACTGTAAAGGAACGCACTCCTGACAGACGTTCTCTTGTTTCCACAGTTTTCTACCTACTTCCCTGGTTACTTTGACGGACAGTACTGGTTGTGGTGGGTGTTCCTGGCACTGGGTAAGTGAAAGACATTATTTTGATAAACAAATGGCAATTCTTTACTCTTTTTTTTTTTGCTTTTTTTTGTAATTACATTTCAGTATTTTTCTTGTGTTGCTTGAGTTTAACGTCTTGTATGATGTTGTGTTTCTCTGGACGTCAGGCTTCATGCTCTTTGTCAGAGGCTTCGTGAACTACTCCAGAGTGAGGAAATTAGCGGACCCCGCCTATGCCACTCTTCCCCGAACAAGGGTACTCTTCATCTATTAGAGGTAAGACACGATGCACAATGGTCTGGTTACACTCATCATTTATAGAACACGCACACAATGATCCTGTCACAGTGAAAATATTCGGTAGGGTCTGAACCGTTTGGCTAAAAAGAGATCTGACATTTCTCTAAAAGTAAGTTTGAATCCAAGTCTTAGGACTTTAAAAGTCTCAACAATCATTTACCGCTTTCATCACACTTACATATTTTGCTTCTTCAGAGAAATGTTAAGCCAACATGCATACTTTGTAATGTCTTTGTGTGTTGTCGTTCTTTCTCAACAATTTAGATACGATGACTAAAGACAGTTATTGTAGCTTGAGTGATAATGTGGACATTTGAGGGTTATGTTATTGGTAACTTCACCTCATCTTTAATTATGGGGAAGTCTAAGGAATTCTGGGACAAAGTCTTCTTGAATTTTCATTTTTGGCTGAACTATCCCTTTAATCAGCTTTACATAGTGTTTCATGTCCCTGATGACAAACTTGATTCATAGTGAAGAAGAGTGAGAAAAATAATTTTCCATCAGTTAATGATTTTGTACAAGATGGTAGATAAAATCTTTAGAAATATCTTCCTACAAGCAGAAATCCATGTAATCTTAGTCTATATATATAAATATATAAATTGATCAGTTGAATAAAAAAAGAAGGAAATGATCTGTTGTTGAAATCAGAATTAATTATTTATTTATGCAGAATCCCTTAAATCCCACCACACATCTTAAATATGGAAGTAATTTTGCTGAAATGGCATTTTTCAATCGGATTTTCTTTTTTTGTGCATTGTCTCATAACATGACCTCAGGACGGTGGAAGTGGAAGAACTGGAACCATCAACACAGGCGGTGACTCTGTGACGAGTCTGATTTAAACTGAAGACGCATAACACGAGAATTCCACCGATGAGTTATAGATGAGGACGACTCTGGATTAAAATATTCAGGAATTATATCACGTCTTTTATTATGTTTTTGAAATTTTATTAATGGAAGAGAAAATGTTAACGGTAATAGTCCCTCAGTGTACTCATTAGTGGTGAATGTTAAGTGCTATTTACATCTCAGTCTGTAATGTAAAAGTTAAGCCTTTTATCATTTGATGGTAGCATGCGTCTGCCCTTAAGGTCACTAAATGGAGAGCGTCTCATGTTGGCGACACTTGAAGCCAACAGGTACGGATCAATACAGAACTCTGTAGACTCGTCATAGCATGTAACACACTTTGTAATCCGCACTTAAGGTTTTATTGCAACTATTATAGGATGTTTGTAGATGCCACATACACGTTATCATCATCTTTTTAATTATTAGGTCGTGAATGCTTATATACGCACCATACTCACCTGTTGGCTTTAAGTAGTGTGGCCCTCTTTATCCAGAAGGAGGCAGTGTTGTTCTCTAACTGAAGAGAGCACAACTGTTTATCAAGGGCAGCGTCATTATTAACAACTTCATGCTTGTGAATCAGATGCAGCGTCAATGGAGAAAACCACAGAAACCACAGCCATGTGTCAGATGTTATGATTTTTACCTGTTAAATGTTTTGGTGTAAAGTCAGGTAAAACTATTCACCTTGGGAAAAGGAGTTTAAGTTCAAGAAATGATCTTTAGATAATGCATTTTTCCTAAAAACAAGAACAACCTGTAATTTAAAAACCAGGCGACAACAAATGTCAAACCCCCTCGAGTGGAACCTCGGCTGACAGTGATGGGACGACAACCTGAGAGGATTTTTCTGGGCGTGCGAGCACATTTTCTGGTTCACGTCCTTCAGAAGCTCATTTAGATGCAATTGCGTGACCCCCCCCACGAATCCTCGTGAGTCAGTGTAGTCTACATCACATTCACTGTCAGCAGAAAAGCTCTGTGATTACAGAAGAGAGTGTTTGATTGTTTGATTTCAGCTGTTATTGATCTCGCTGCAGCGTTCGGGTCACATTATCTAAAAGCTCAAATTCCTTTTCCAGCTGGGTTTTGCCTTAAGATCTAATTGGAGGGGGGGGGGGCGAATCTGAAGGAAGGGCTTGTTATGATTTTTTTTCTTTAGATAAGTCTTCATCGGGTGTAAAATGTTAGCTATATTGTGGGTATTAAATGTATATCAAAGAATGTCGTATGCAGGTGCACTTTTAGAAACATAGCCGATAAAATCCAAAGGATGCTCCCATCAAATCTCAAACGTAAAGATCATGAAATAAATGACGCAGCGGTGCAGGAGTTAGTTCCTGTTTTATAATCTGGAGGAACCAGCGCGTCAGGATAATAATCTCTCTCATGATGACAGATAACTTCAGACTTCTCCAACGGCTTTGATTCAGACTCATTATGCTTTTTTTCTGTGTGACGTAGAGCTGCAGCATTTGGGGTTTTGTTGTTATGAAACTGTACAGAAATCATTTAGTGTTAAATAAATGTCACTTTTAACCAGTCCCCTCTGGAGTTGTCTGGATTATTGATTGGTGTGTTACAGATGGGGTTCCTAAATGTAAAGTGACAAATGCATTCACAATTTTCTTCCGACGTGGTACAAAGGTTCTGCCGGAGTCCCAGATGGACTGATTAGAACTCGGTGGTTGACTTTTAAGCTCACTGTGACCACACAACACATGTATCTGTCTCTTGAACATCATATCTCAAGTCAACGATGTCACTTGAAGTCAAAGATGAACTGATTAGATTTCCGTGGCCGAAGGTCACAGTGACCTCATGTTACTGTGACTGCAACTTGTCAGGATCACCTGAAGGGACGTACAACCCCATGCCGTTGATTCTAGTTATCTAATTATTAACAGGTTTAATTTTTCAAGTTAGCATTAGGAACCTTAAGTGAGGAAAGTTGTAGAGTTGCTTGATTTTGCAAGTGAGCAGCAAAAAATGTCACGCTGTGTTTCCCTAGAATTTTTATTTCGGCTTCAGTGATTCGCATAAAAAAATTAAATAAAATCTGAGTGCAGCTCAGAAACACAAATGTTCTCTTTCTTAAAAGCACTGACAGAAATATTTCCTTGCATAACTGGGATAGCACTCAGTAGAGGAGGGCTTCTCATTGGCCTCATCTGTATTAATGTAGGGGAAACTCTGTGGTTGACGTCACATATTTCACAGTAATCTTACACAAGGGGCAGCAGCGTGTAACTGCGGAGAATATGAAACATCCAAAAGTCTGGTAAAGCTTATTATTATTATCAAGTTTTTTTCCCACAAGCACAAATCAAAATGCAGATACATAGAGAAAAGCACATGACCTCCACCACGCCTGCAACATTCTCAGTCAAACATTTATGTGTCATCTTAACATTCAAGTAAATGCAGTAGTTTGAGAAAATGGCACAATTCGGACATCTTCCTCAGGTCCCAGTGATTCTTTTAAAACCGCTCCTGTAACCACATGAAAAACGACTTGTTTGGCCGAACTTTTGGCCAAATCTCATTGACATCGGGAAACAAGTTCTCAGTCGTTAGGATATGTTGGATAAATAAACATTTAGCAGCACTACACACTGTTTGTTCCCTTCTATAATATAGTCTCTATAAATATGATATAATTGTGTACGATGCCTCTAGGTTAATATAAATAACATCACATAATAGGACAATTACTTGACTCACTTAGCTTCTTCTCTGTTTAAGACGAACAGGGACAGTAGCAATGTAGTTAAGTCGCTAATAGAGATGACATGGAGTTGTTCAGTAAAGTGGGAGGGTGAGGAGGAAAAGAGATAAGTGCAATGTTTAAGCTCAAATTCCTTTTTGCAGGGACGGAGAGCACTGTCTGAAAAAATAATAACACGATCTAGTCCTTTACCTAAAAACGACCTGCATCCCCTCAATCACTTTCTCACCACATCTCCACGTCTTATTTCACAAAGCCACAAATCTGACCACCAGCAACTTCTGGTTCACTTTGGTCGAGGCAACAGCTGCGTGTTGAGGTGAACTTCTTCTTCTACTCCCCAGAGCCGTCCAGCTGGCGGGGCAGAAAGAAGACGGCCTTCTGCCCGATGTGAGTTCTTGGACCCAGTTTAGGTTTTCCGTTCTTCTTCAGGGCCACGTACCAGTTCCTCTCCTGTTGCTTCTGAGGCTGATATGTGTTGTAGTGATTCTCCTCCAGTTTCTCCAGGAAGTACGACTCATCAGAGACTGTGGGCTGAGGGAGGAACACACAGGAAAACAAGCTAGTCGCTCCTCTTATGCCTTTGAAGACCCTGGTAGGGGCATTGGCGAGGACGTGTATCTCTGTACTGATCGAATTCCATGTTTTTTTGGAAGTATATTAGTTTCACAAATAGAACTGCAATTTTCTTTTCCCAGAAATCACCACTACTTATTCATGCTCCAAAACAGCATTTGTGTTTTACAGCCACTGGCAAGAATTGTTTTAGAGGTACGAAGGAGAAGGGATTTCTGGATGTGTAAACTGGTATTTGATCTGTACTTCAGCACAAAAACAAAGTCCAGGTATTGATATCAGTACTCTCAATAGGCCAATACGCAGTCTTTGGTATCATATAAGACAAAAATGGTATCAGAACTATCGTTAAGTTTAATAGTCTGATTCACTGTCACATCAATCATGATGGCAGATACTCACTGAACTGTACAGACGTCCCTCATCGTTCATTGCCAGATATCGCCCAGCTTCTGTCCCCTGGATGA